>NW_028161756.1:65000-115000 GCF_964263955.1 Coregonus lavaretus
TGGAATGCTTTTCCAACAGTCTTGAAGGAGTTCCCACATATGCTGAGCACTTGTTGGCTGCTTTTCCTTCACTCTGCGGTCCGACTTATCCCAAACCATCTCAATTTGGTTGAGATCGGGGGATTGTGGAGGCCAGGTCATCTGATGCAGCACTCCATCCCTCTCCTTCTTGGTGAAATAGCCGTTACACCGCCTGAAGGTGTGTTGGGTCATTGTCCTGTTGAAAAACAAATGATAGTCCAACTAAGCTCAAACCAGATGGGATGGCGTATCGCTGCAGAATGCTGTGGTAGCCATGCTGGTTAAGTGTGCCTTGAATTCTAAATAAATCACAGACAGTGTCACCAGCAAAGTACCCCCACACCATCACACCTCCTCCTCCATGATATACGGTGGGAACTACACATGCGGAGATCATCCGTTCACCCACACCACGTCTCACAAAGACATGGCGGTTGGAACCAAAAAACTATAATTTGGACTCCAGACAAAAGGACACATTTCCACCGGTCTGATGTCCATTGCTCGTGTTTCTTGGCTCCACCAAGTCTCTTCTTCTTATTGGTGTACTTTAGTAGTGGTTTCTTTGCAGCAATTCGACCATGAAGGCCTGATTCACACAGTCTCCTCTGAACAGTTGATGTTGAGATGTGTCTGTTATTTGAACTATGTGAAGCATTTATTTGGGCTGCAATTTCTGAAGCTGGTAACTCTAATGAACTTATCCTCTGCAGCAGAGGTAACTCTGGGTCTTCCATTCCTGTGGTGGTCCTCATGAGAGCCAGTTTCATCATAGCACTTCATGGTTTTTGCGACTGCACTTGAAGAAACTTTCAAAGTTCTTGAAATGTTCCGTATTGATTGACCTTCATGTCTTAAAGTAAAGATGGACTGTCATTTCTCTTTGCTTATTTGAGCTGTTCTTGCCATAATATGGACTTGGTCTTTTACCAAATAGGCTATCTTCTGTATACCACCCCTACCTTGTCACAACACAACTGATTGGCTCAAACACATTAAGAAGGAAAGAAATTCCACAAATTAACTTTTAAGAAGGCATACCTGTTAATTGAAATGCATTCCAGTTGACTACCTCATGAAGCTGGTTGAGAGAATGCCAAGAGTGTGCAAAGCTGTCATCAAGGCAAAGGGTGGCTACTTTGAAGAATCTAAAATGTAAAATATATTTTGATTTGTTTAACACTTTTTTGGTTACTACATGATTCCATATATGTTATTTAACAGTGTTGATGTCTTCACTGTTATTCTACAATGTAGAAAATAGTAAAAAAATAAAGAAAAACGCTTGAATGAGTAGGTGTTCTAAAACTTTTGACCGATAGTGTATATTTGAACTACAAAAAGTCCCAAGGCTCCTCCAACAGTCCACAGCTAGAGCTCTAGTTTTGGGCTGGCGTTAAAGGCAGCGCTAGTGTCAAACGCAACGTTAATTTGCAATTTCGTCATGTAAAAACGGGCACACTGGCATTTTCCAGCCCTAACGCCAGGTTCGGCTATTCACCTGTCTTACATCAGCTCGCTTGTTCTCAGATGGGCAGGATGGAAATATTTGAGGTGTGTCCTTACAAACACGATCCGAAGTTCTAATTTCAGGCAGCACCGATAGGGATATTTAAGACCAGCCAAAAAGCTGGTTTTAGCGGTAACACAGTTGGTTATGGCATGAATGTTGACAGCAGCCTTACCCGTGGAACAAGAGTAGCCTAATTTACTTTTGGTGCCTGTATACTTTTTATTTAGAAACATTAAAAAACGAATATTTTTCCAATTTCGTTTTATTTTGATTAATAAAAACCAAGCATAGCCTCCCCTCCTCTCAATTAAGGATTTTATTTTGTCTGCCCAATGCAATCGCGAAATAGTCAAGACTGTCGATAAAAGGTTTGGCTCCTGAGACCACTTGGAAATAAATCTTAATCACCAAAGCTTTTTTTAAATATCAAGTTTGAGAGGAGTTAAACAGTGAGCTTACATTCCCTGTAATCCCTGTTCACCTACGACTGTGTGGCCACGCACGACTCCAACACCATCAAGTTTGTTGACTTCACAAAGGTGGTAGGTCTGATCACCAACGACGATGAGACGGCCTACAGGGAGGAGGTCAGAGACCTGGCAGTGTGGTGCCCTGAACAACAACCTCTACCTCGACGTCAGCAAGACCAAGGAGCTGAAGGTGGACTACAGGAAACAGGGGGGAGCACACCCCCATCCCTCTGCAGCGGAGAGGGCCAAGAGCTTCAGGTTCCTCGGTGAGGAACACGACTGAGGACTTCACATGGTCCTCTCACACATGCACAGTGTTGAAGAAGGCACAGCAACGCCTCTTCTCCCTCAGGAGGCGGAAACCATTTGGCATGGCCCCTCAGATCCTTAAGAACTTTTACAGCTGCACCATCGAGAGCATCCTGACGCCACACCCACTAGAGCATCCTGACTGGTTGTATTACTGTCTGGTATGGCAACTGCACTGCCCTCAACGGGAAGGCCCTACACAGGGTGGTGTGGATATAGCTCAGTGCATCATTGGGGGTGAGCTCCCAGCCACCCGGGACGTACATGCCAGGCGGTGTCTGACAAAGGCCAGAACAATTGCCAAAGACTCCAGCCACCCGAAACATGGACTGTTATCCATGCTCCTGTGCACATCCAGCAGGTGACAGCAGTGCATCAAGGCTCAGACAAACAGACTCCTAAACAGATTCTATCCCCTGGCCATAAGACTGTTAAATGGCTAACAACTACTAGTCCCCCTCACACCTACGCTGCTGCTAAAATTATATTATTGGTCCCCACAAGTATAGTTAAACACGTCCACACACACACACACATGCTGCCATACTCTTTACTACTACTATTATTATTATTATTATTATTATTATTATTATTATTATTATTATTATTTATCCTGCTACCAGTTACTTTCTCCTAATCCTTGCTTACATGTACATATCTACCTCTATCACTCCAGTATCCCTGCACATTGTTAATATGGTACTGGAACTGACCCTGTATATAGTCACCTTACCCCTATACATATCTACCTCCATCACTCCAGTATCCCTGCACATTGTTAATATGGTACTGACCCTGTATATAGTCACCTTACCCCTATACATATCTACCTCCATCACTCCAGTATCCCTGCACATTGTTAATATGGTATTGAACTGACCCTGTATATAGTCACCTTACCCCTATACATATCTACCTCCATCACTCCAGTATCCCTGCACATTGTTAATATGGTACTGACCCTGTATATAGTCACCTTACCCCTATACATATCTACCTCTATCACTCCAGTATCCCTGCACATCGTTAGCATGACTACCCATCCACACCGCTAGCCTGATTAGCCATCCACACCGCTAGCCTGACTAGCCATCCACACCGCTAGCCTGACTAGCCATCCACACCGCTAGCCTGACTACCCATCCACACCGCTAGCCTGACTAGCCATCCACACCGCTAGCCTGACTAGCAATCCACACCGCTAGCCTGACTAGCCATCCACACCGCTAGCCTGACTAGCCATCCACACCGCTAGCCTGACTAGCCATCCACACCGCTAGCCTGACTAGCCATCCACACCGCTAGCCTGACTACCCATCCACAGCGCTAGCCTGACTAGCCATCCACACCGCTAGCCTGACTAGCCATCCACACCGCTAGCCTGACTAGCCATCCACACCGCTAGCCTGACGCCCCTCATTTTGACGTCAGCGCAAACTACTTGTAGGATGACAGTTTCAGACAGTTTCAAGGAGAAATCTATAAAGCAGCGGAATTAAATCCAGGATGAGTCAGTCATCAGGGAAACAAATTACTACTTCGGCAAAAAATAATGAGAACAGTGGTTTTAATGATAATCATCATCCTAATTATCATGGTCATCATCATCATCAACATGATCAATCATCATCATCAACATGGTCATCATCATCATCAACATGGTCATCATCATCATCATGGTCATCATCATCATCAACATGGTCATCGTCATCATCATGATACATACCAACCAAATGGAATAAGTTCCAATTTGAATAAATTCAAATAAGTTAAGAGGTAACATAGAAATATCTAATTCTGTATCTTCTTTGAATCAATCAATCAATCAATCAATCAATCGACAGTGATAAAAGGAGGTATAGTATCAATACAGCGTCAAACTACTCAGAAACATTTTAAACCCATGACTTGGCATTAAGCTGCACATTCTGAAACACTTCAACGATGTCTCCATAAAATACACTTATTGTGTATCAAATGACACCAAAATACTGTTTTAACACATTTTAACAATCTAAATCTAAATCTAAATGTTTTACTGTATAAACTTTGCAGTATATCACCAACTAATAACACATTGACATATTCATCATAATATACAACAGAATTCATCAGAATTCAGAAATCATTCAAGTGAATGATTAATTAAAATAAATATATATACATATATATTTGTCATTTAGCAGACGCTCTTATCCAGAGCGACTTACAGGAGCAATTAGGGTTAAGTGCCTTGCTCAAGGGCACATCGACAGATTTTTCCCCTGTCGGCTCGGGGATTAGAACCAGCGGTTACCGGCACAACGCTCTTACCCACTAAGCCGCACTACGTCATCAGTTGAAAAACGTCAACCAAGCCTCTATAAGCAGCGTGAGGACGACCTTGGCAGGGAGGGGCAACTGCAGTCCTGATTGGTGTCACCCTTTCCCCCCGAACATTATAGCTGACACACCTGATTCAACTACTTATATTCTAAACAGAAGACCGTGACTAGTTGATTATTGGAGTCAGGTGTGTTAGCTGGGGCTGGGGCCAATGTGTGTCACCAATCAGGACCCAAGGACTGGAGATGCCCCTCCCTGGTACAGCATGACACAGGATGATCCCTATAAGAAGTTAATGAACACCAATCAGGACCCGAGGACTGGAGATGCCCCTCCCTGGTACAGCATGACACAGGATGATCCCTATAAGAAGTTAATGAACACCAATCAGGACCCGAGGACTGGAGATGCCCCTCCCTGGTACAGCATGACACAGGATGATCCCTATAAGAAGTTAATGAACACCAATCAGGACCCGAGGACTGGAGATGCCCCTCCCTGGTACAGCATGACACAGGATGATCCCTATAAGAAGTTAATGAACACCAATCAGGACCCGAGGACTGGAGATGCCCCTCCCTGGTACAGCATGACACAGGATGATCCCTATAAGAAGTTAATGAACACCAATCAGGACCCGAGGACTGGAGATGCCCCTCCCTGGTACAGCATGACACAGGATGATCCCTATAAGAAGTTAATGAACACCAATCAGGACCCGAGGACTGGAGATGCCCCTCCCTGGTACAGCATGACACAGGATGATCCCTATAAGAAGTTAATGAACACCAATCAGGACCCGAGGACTGGAGATGCCCCTCCCTGGTACAGCATGACACAGGATGATCCCTATAAGAAGTTAATGAACACCAATCAGGACCCGAGGACTGGAGATGCCCCTCCCTGGTACAGCATGACACAGGATGATCCCTATAAGAAGTTAATGAACACCAATCAGGACCCGAGGACTGGAGATGCCCCTCCCTGGTACAGCATGACACAGGATGATCCCTATAAGAAGTTAATGAACACCAATCAGGACCCGAGGACTGGAGATGCCCCTCCCTGGTACAGCATGACACAGGATGATCCCTATAAGAAGTTAATGAACACCAATCAGGACCCGAGGACTGGAGATGCCCCTCCCTGGTACAGCATGACACAGGATGATCCCTATAAGAAGTTAATGAACACCAATCAGGACCCGAGGACTGGAGATGCCCCTCCCTGGTACAGCATGACACAGGATGATCCCTATAAGAAGTTAATGAACACCAATCAGGACCCGAGGACTGGAGATGCCCCTCCCTGGTACAGCATGACACAGGATGATCCCTATAAGAAGTTAATGAACACCAATCAGGACCCGAGGACTGGAGATGCCCCTCCCTGGTACAGCATGACACAGGATGATCCCTATAAGAAGTTAATGAACACCAATCAGGACCCGAGGACTGGAGATGCCCCTCCCTGGTACAGCATGACACAGGATGATCCCTATAAGAAGTTAATGAACACCAATCAGGACCCGAGGACTGGAGATGCCCCTCCCTGGTACAGCATGACACAGGATGATCCCTATAAGAAGTTAATGAACACCAATCAGGACCCGAGGACTGGAGATGCCCCTCCCTGGTACAGCATGACACAGGATGATCCCTATAAGAAGTTAATGAACACCAATCAGGACCCGAGGACTGGAGATGCCCCTCCCTGGTACAGCATGACACAGGATGATCCCTATAAGAAGTTAATGAACACCAATCAGGACCCGAGGACTGGAGATGCCCCTCCCTGGTACAGCATGACACAGGATGATCCCTATAAGAAGTTAATGAACACCAATCAGGACCCGAGGACTGGAGATGCCCCTCCCTGGTACAGCATGACACAGGATGATCCCTATAAGAAGTTAATGAACACCAATCAGGACCCGAGGACTGGAGATGCCCCTCCCTGGTACAGCAGGACACAGGATGATCCCTATAAGAAGTTAATGAACACCAATCAGGACCCGAGGACTGGAGATGCCCCTCCCTGGTACAGCATGACACAGGATGATCCCTATAAGAAGTTAATGAACACCAATCAGGACCCGAGGACTGGAGATGCCCCTCCCTGGTACAGCAGGACACAGGATGATCCCTATAAGAAGTTAATGAACACCAATCAGGACCCGAGGACTGGAGATGCCCCTCCCTGGTACAGCATGACACAGGATGATCCCTATAAGAAGTTAATGAACACCAATCAGGACCCGAGGACTGGAGATGCCCCTCCCTGGTACAGCATGACACAGGATGATCCCTATAAGAAGTTAATGAACACCAATCAGGACCCGAGGACTGGAGATGCCCCTCCCTGGTACAGCATGACACAGGATGATCCCTATAAGAAGTTAATGAACACCAATCAGGACCCGAGGACTGGAGATGCCCCTCCCTGGTACAGCATGACACAGGATGATCCCTATAAGAAGTTAATGAACACCAATCAGGACCCGAGGACTGGAGATGCCCCTCCCTGGTACAGCATGACACAGGATGATCCCTATAAGAAGTTAATGAACACCAATCAGGACCCGAGGACTGGAGATGCCCCTCCCTGGTACAGCATGACACAGGATGATCCCTATAAGAAGTTAATGAACACCAATCAGGACCCGAGGACTGGAGATGCCCCTCCCTGGTACAGCAGGACACAGGATGATCCCTATAAGAAGTTAATGAACACCAATCAGGACCCGAGGACTGGAGATGCCCCTCCCTGGTACAGCAGGACACAGGATGATCCCTATAAGAAGTTAATGAACACCAATCAGGACCCGAGGACTGGAGATGCCCCTCCCTGGTACAGCAGGACACAGGATGATCCCTATAAGAAGTTAATGAATAAGGCAATGACAGACTATCTATATATTCCTGATCTCTCAGTTAATTTTATATATGACGAAATCGATCTCTATAGAATGAATCCCCTGCTTAAAGGTTGTATTATATTACAGAAATTATACAATCATTAAATTTAAGGCATTATAGCATTATTCATCTTGACTGAGTGTTATTTACAGTACTGTGCAATCCATCAAACAACCAGCTCACCCACTTTAATAAGGATACTTACGTAGAATAAACACAGATATCAATTCTATATGCAGTACCAGTCAAACATTTGGACACACCTACTCATTCCAGGGTTTTTCTTTATTTTTACTATTTTCTACATTGTAGAATAATAGTGAAGACACCAAAACTATGAAATAACACATATGGAATCATGTAGTAACCAAAAAAGTGTTAAACAGATCAAAACATTTTATATTTGAGATTCTTCAAATAGAAGAAATAGCCATTCTTCAAATAGCCACACCAATAATAAGAAGAGACTTGCTTGGGCCAAGAAACACGAGCAATGGACATTAGGAATGGTGGAAATCTGTCCTTTGGTCTGATGAATCCAAATGTGAGATTTTTGGTTCCAACCGCCATGTCTTTGTGAGACGCAGAGTAGGTGAACGGATGATCTCCGCATGTGTGGTTCCCACCGTGAAGCATGGAGGAGGAGGTGTGATGGTGTGGGGGTGCTTTGCTGGTGACACTGTCAGTGATTTATTTAGATTTCAAGGCACACTTAACCAGCATGGCTACAACAGCATTCTGCAGTGATACATCATCCCATCTGGTTTGGACTTAGTGGGACTATCATTTGTTTTTCAACAGGACAATGACCCAAAACACACCTCCAGGCTGTGTAAGGGCTATTTGACCAAGGAGAGTGATGGAGTGCTGCATCAGATGACCTGGTCTCCACAATCACCCAACCTCAAACCAATTGAGATGGTTTGGGATGAGTCGGACCGCAGAGTGAAGGAAAAGCAGCCAACAAGTGCTCAGCATATGTGGGAACTCCTTCAAGACTGTTGGAAAAGCATTCCTCATTAAGCTTAGTGGGTAAGAGCGTTGTGCCAGTAACCAAAAGATCGCTGGTTCTAATCCCCAAGCCGACTAGGTGAAAAATCTGTCGATGTGCCCTTAAGCAAGGCACTTAACCCTAATTGCTCCTGTAAGTCGCTCTGGATAAGAGCGTCTGCTAAATGACTAAAATGTAAAAATGTAAGCCGGTTGAGAGAATGCCAAGAGTGTGCAAAGCTGTCATCAAGGCAAAGGGTGGCTACTTTGAAGAATCTCAAATATAAAATGTTTTGATTTTTTAAACACTTTTTTGGGTTACTACATGATTCCATGTGTGTTATTTCATAGTTTCGATGTCTTCACTAATATTCTACAATGTAGAAAATAGTAAAAATAAAGAAAACCCTGGAATGAGTAGGTGTGTCCAAACATTTGACCACTACTGTATACTAATGGAGACGGTGTCGTTTTGACCATAATCTGACTGTCTAATATTACACCCTTGCATTTTGATGACAACACAAGTTTTTAAAGAATACATATATACGGTCAACGACTGATCCAATTAGATGATATATGTATTTAGTTAGCATTTCTCCTTCTAAAAGTTGAATAAGTACGTTTTTATCTGGTGCCAGATTTCATGGTATTTCCTCAGATTAATCTAAAAGCTAGTGTGATTTCTGGATATTCAATTCCAATGTATATTCATTTGGCACTGTCCATCTTTTCTCGCATAGAAATGTCCGTTAGCAATTTGTGGGGCGTGTCAATCCAAATGCATGAGATTCATCAGATAAGTACCAAAAGCAAACTGCAGTTTACGCGCCAAAGTCATGAAATGAATCATAGTTAATAAGGTAGATCGGTATAGCTACAAAAGCTGTCGGTATTTATGGACTATAACTAGAGCCTCTTCCAGAATAAACTGCTCATCCTTCAGTTCTGTGCAGTGGAAAATACACAATATTTTACTTTTTTACTAATAATGTCTTGCTACATTTACATTTACATCATTTAGCAGACACTCTTATCCAGAGCGACTTACAAATTGATGCATTCAACTTATGATAGCAAGTGGGACAACCACTTTTTTTCTTCTTTTTTTTTATGGGGGTGGGGGTGGGGGAGGGGGGGGTAGAAGGATTACTTTATACTATTCCAGGTATTCCTTAAAGAGTAAGCTAAGGTAGGTATTGCTAAGCTGCAATGTTCAGTGCAAACACAAGCAGGATTGTGAAAATCGATAAATCATGTACGTTATGCTTCTTCAGGTAAAAATCAAACCCGCATCTCTATTAAACCAACCCTGAAATACTGTGTTCAATCGTACGCCCATCTCCATTAAACCAACCCTGAAATACTGTGTTCAATCGTACCCCCATCTCCATTAAACCAACCCTGAAATACTGTGTTCAAT
Organism: Coregonus lavaretus; assembly: GCF_964263955.1. Taxonomy (NCBI): domain Eukaryota; kingdom Metazoa; phylum Chordata; class Actinopteri; order Salmoniformes; family Salmonidae; genus Coregonus; species Coregonus lavaretus. The sequence continues at coordinate 74,970 of NW_028161756.1, forward strand.
CGTACCCCCATCTCCATTAAACCAACCCTGGTCCTCTGTAGCTCAGCTGGTAGAGCACGGCGCTTGTAACGCCAAGGTAGTGGGTTCGATCCCCGGGACCACCCATACACAAAAAATGTATGCACGCACGACTGTAAGTCGCTTTGGATAAAAGCGTCTGCTAAATGGCATATTATTATTATTATTATTATAAATACTGTGTTCAATCGTACCCCCATCTCCATTAAACCAACCCTGAAATACTGTGTTCAATCGTACCCCCATCTCCATTAAACCAACCCTGAAATACTGTGTTCAATCGTACCCCCATCTCCATTAAACCAACCCTGAAATACTGTGTTCAATCGTACCCCCATCTCCATTAAACCAACCCTGAAATACTGTGTTCAATCGTACCCCCATCTCCATTAAACCAACCCTGAAATACTGTGTTCAATCGTACCCCCATCTCCATTAAACCAACCCTGAAATACTGTGTTCAATCGTACCCCCATCTCCATTAAACCAACCCTGAAATACTGTGTTCAATCGTACCCCCATCTCCATTAAACCAACCCTGAAATACTGTGTTCAATCGTACGCCCATCTCCATTAAACCAACCCTGAAATACTGTGTTCAATCGTACCCCCATCTCCATTAAACCAACCCTGAAATACTGTGTTCAATCGTACCCCCATCTCCATTAAACCAACCCTGAAATACTGTGTTCAATCGTACCCCCATCTCCATTAAACCAACCCTGAAATACTGTGTTCAATCATACCCCCATCTCCATTAAACCAACCCTGAAATACTGTGTTCAATCGTACCCCCATTTCCATTAAATCAACCCAGAAATACTGTGTTCAATCGTACCCCCATCTCCATTAAACCAACCCTGAAATACTGTGTTCAATCATACCCCCATCTCCATTAAACCAACCCTGAAATACTGTGTTCAATCATACCCCCATCTCCATTAAACCAACCCTGAAATACTGTGTTCAATCGTACCCCCATCTCCATTAAACCAACCCTGAAATACTGTGTTCAATCATACCCCCATCTCCATTAAACCAACCCTGAAATACTGTGTTCAATCATATCTCCATTAAACCAACCCTGAAATACTGTGTTCAATCATACCCCCATCTCCATTAAACCAACCCTGAAATACTGTGTTCAATCATACCCCCATCTCCATTAAACCAACCCTGAAATACTGTGTTCAATCGTACCCCCATCTCCATTAAACCAACCCTGAAATACTGTGTTCAATCATACCCCCATCTCCATTAAACCAACCCTGAAATACTGTGTTCAATCATATCTCCATTAAACCAACCCTGAAATACTGTGTTCAATCGTACCCCCATCTCCATTAAACCAACCCTGAAATACTGTGTTCAATCGTACCCCCATCTCCATTAAACCAACCCTGAAATACTGTGTTCAATCGTACCCCCATCTCCATTAAACCAACCCTGAAATACTGTGTTCAATCATACCCCCATCTCCATTAAACCAACCCTGAAATACTGTGTTCAATCGTACCGCCATCTCCATTAAACCAACCCTGAAATACTGTGTTCAATCAAACCCCTCTGATACAGAGTCTGCTCACTTCCTGATACAGAAAACAACATAACAGTGATAACAACATATGAAGTGAGTAGGATCTGATTCGCCGTTTAGCAACAAATACAGTGTTGAAGATTAAGTATTCCTCTGTGGCATTAGTAGAGATACCATCTTGTCAGTCAGTAAGCAATGAGCTCACGTTGACTCCCTCAGGGTGATCCAATAACAGAATATATGGAAATGGGAGGTAGTGTAATGATTGGGAAGGATGGGGTAACTACTGGGGGGCGGCAGGTGGCTTAGTGGTTAAGAGTGTTGTGACAGTAACAGAAAGGTCGCTGGTTCTAATCCCCGAGCCGACTAGGTGAAAAATCTGTTGATGTGCCCTTGAGCAAGGCACTTAACCCTAATTGCTCCTGTAGGTTGCTCTGGATAAAAGCGTCTGCTAAATTACTAAAAATATATATACTTTTTTTTTTTTTTTTTTTTTTTTTTTTAAATACTCTGGGTATGTGGGTTGTTAAGAGGCTTTGATAATATATTTTATGTTAAAAAACTAATATCTATATTATTCCAACAAAATTGTCATGGCACTGAATGATAAAGAGAAAATACATTTATATTTCATTAATTGCACCCATCACCCTTTATACTGCTTTTTATCTGGATCATTATACAGGAGTCCTCTGGTGTTTATCTGGATCATTATACAGGAGTCCTCTGGGGTTTATCTGGATCATTAAACAGGAGTCCTCTGGGGTTTATCTGGATCATTATACAGGAGTCCTCTGGGGCTTATCTGGATCATTATACAGGAGTCCTCTGGGGTTTATGTGATAACATATTGTCAATAACTCAGCAATAAGCTCAAACCCCTCAAGGTGATCCGATAACTGAAGTCTTGGGAATGGGAGGTCCCCTGCTCAAGTCAAGTTGGGAATGGGAGGTCCCCTGCTCAAGTCAAGTTGGGAATGGGAGGTCCCCTGCTCAAGTCAAGTTGGGAATGGGAGGTCCCCTGCTCAAGTCAAGTTGGGAATGGGAAGTGAGAGCTACTGTAATATATTTACTGTCCAACCATCACATTATTCCAACCATATTTCCATTGCTGTGAGTACAAGAGAAACATATTTATGGACTGATTTCGATATTAGTAATAATTACACCCATCTTTCTAGCTGAAAGACACACACACACACACACACACACACACATACACACACACACACACACACACACACACACACACACACACACACACACACACACACACACACACACACACACACACACAGTCGTGTACAGCTAACCTGGTGGGGATTCAGTCCCATTCAAAATCCTATTAACCCTAACCCAAAAACCTAACCTTAACCCTAAACCTAACCCTAGCTCCTAACCATAACCCTATCTCCTAACCCTAAACCTAATTCTAACCCTAATTCTAACCTTAACCCCTTAGAAATAGCATTTGACATTGTGGGGACCAACAAAATGTTCCCAGTTGGTCAAATTTTTCTTGGTTTACTATTCCCACAAGTATAGTTAAACATGTCCACACACACACACACACACACACACACACACACACACACACACACACACACACACACACACACACACACACACACACACACACACACACACACACACACACACACACACACACACACACACGGCTGAGATGAGCTCTTCTCTTCTCTGTGGAATGCAAGCCGAGGCTAGCCAAGCTCTGTCAATTATGTCACACTTGATCAAACAACCTAAGGGGAAACCCAACAGTCAGACAGTCAGTTAGACAGTCAGACAGCCAGCCAGTCAGTCAGTCAGTCAGTCAGTTAGACAGTCAGTCAGTCAGCCAGTCAGTCAGTCAGTCAGTCAGTCAGACAGTCAGTCAGTCAGCCAGTTAGACAGCCAGTCAGCCAGTCAGTCAGTCAGCCAGTCAGCCAGTCAGCCAGTCAGTCAGTCAGCCAGTCAGCCAGTCAGCCAGTCAGTCAGTCAGCCAGTCAGCCAGTCAGTCAGTCAGTCAGTCAGTCAGTCAGCCAGTCAGTCAGACAGCCAGTCAGTCAGCCAGTCAGTCAGCCAGACAGACAGTCAGTCAGTCAGTCAGTCAGTCAGTCAGTCAGTCAGTCAGCCAGTCAGTCAGTCAGTCAGTCAGCCAGTCAGTCAGTCAGTCAGTCAGACAATCACAACAACAGCAGTGTTAACTGTCTGAAGGCCAGATCCCTCATTAAAACATGAACTTAGCTAGTGGGCCAGTTGAAGAATCAGAGAACACATTGGTTGCATCCCAAATAGCACCCTATTCCCTGTACAGTGCACTACTTTCGACCAGGACCCATAGTTCTATATACAGTGAGGGGAAAAAAGTATTTGATCCCCTGCTGATTTTGTACGTTTGCCCACTGACAAAGACATGATCAGTCTATAATTGTAATGGTAGGTTTATTTGAACAGTGAGAGACAGAATAAAAGCAAAAAAATCCAGAAAAACGCATGTCAAAAATGTTATAAATTGATTTGCATTTTAATGAGGGAAATAAGTATTTGACCCCTCTGCAAAACATGACTTAGTACTTGGTGGCAAAACCCTTGTTGGCAATCACAGATGTCAGACATTTCTTGTAGTTGGCCACCAGGTTTGCACACATCTCAGGAGGGATTTTGTTCCACTCCTCTTTGCAGATCTTCTCCAAGTCATTAAGGTTTTGAGGCTGACGTTTGGCAACTCGTACCTTCAGCTCCCTCCACAGATTTTCTATGGGATTAAGGTCTGGAGACTGGCTTGAGCCACTCCTTTGTTGCCTTGGCCGTGTGTTTTGGGTCATTGTCATGCTGGAATACCCATCCACGACCCATTTGCAATGCCCTGGCTGAGGGAAAAATGTTCTCACCCAAGATTTGATGGTACATGGCCCCGTCCATCAATCCTTTGATGCGGTGAAGTTGTCCTGTCCCCTTAGCAGAAAAACACCCCCAAATCATAATGTTTCCACCTCCATGTTTGACGGTGGGGATGGTGTTCTTGGGTTCATAGGCAGCATTCCTCCTCCTCCAAACATGGCGAGTTGAGTTGATGCCAAAGAGCTTGATTTTGGTCTCATCTGACCACAACACTTTCACCCAGTTCTCCTCTGAATCATTCAGATGTTCATTGACAAACTTCAGACGGGACTGTATATGTGCTTTCTTGAGCAGGGGGACCTTGCGGGCGCTGTAGGATTTCAGTCCTTCACGGTGTAGTGTGTTACCAATTGTTTTCTTGGTGACTATGGTCCCAGCTGCCTTGAGATCATTGTCAAGATCCTCCCGTGTAGTTCTGGGCTGATTCCTCACCGTTCTCATGATCATTGCAACTCCACGAGGTGAGATCTTGCTTGGAGCCCCAGGCCGAGGGAGATTGACAGTTATTTTGTGTTTCTTCCATTTGCGAATAATCATGTCACCTTCTCACCAAGCTGCTTGGCGATGGTCTTGTAGCCCATTCCAGCCTTGTGTAGGTCTACAATCTTGTCCCTGACATCCTTGGAAAGCTCTTTGGTCTTGGCCATGGTGGAGAGTTTGGAATCTGATTGATTGATTGCTTCTGTGGACAGGTGTCTTTTATACAGGTAACAAACTGAGATTAGGAGCACTCCCTTTAAGAGTGTGCTCCTAATCTCAGCTCGTTACCTGTATAAAAGACACCTGGGAGCCAGAAAATCTTTCTGATTGAGAGGGGGTCAAATACTTTTTTCCCTCATTAAAATGCAAATCAATTTATAACATTTTTGACATGCGTTTTTCTGGATTTTTTTGTTGTTATTCTGTCTCTCACTGTTCAAATAAACCTAACATTAAAATTATAGACTGATCATTTCTTTGTCAGTGGGCAAACATACAAAATCAGCAGGGGATCAAATACTTTTTTCCCTCACTGTAAGGAATAGGGTGCCATTTGGGAAGTCTCCATGCATATGAGAGCTACGTAAACACTGGATTTAAATACGACAGGGAAAGAACCGGTCTCAGTGGACCCATGATGGGTTGAAGGACTTCTGTTGCAGAAGAGAATATTGACTACACTTCAGTTCTCCCTGTCTAATACTGTAAGGGTGTGCTCACAGCTCATATGAAAGACAAGCACTGATGGGACCATTCATCTGAGAGAGTTGAGAACAGTAGAAGTGTATTTTATCAAGTGTAAAATACCTGAGCCGAACTCCCAGGTAACAAGCCTCAATGTGTTTTAAATACCTGAGCCTAACTCACAGGTAACAAGCCTCAATGTGTTTTAAATACCTGAGCCGAACTCCCAGGTAACAAGCCTCAATGTGTTTTAAATACCTGAGCCGAACTCCCAGGTAACAAGCCTCAACTCAATGTGTTTTAAATACCTGAGCCTAACTCCCAGGTAACAAGCCTCAATGTGTTTTAAATACCTGAGCCTAACTCCCAGGTAACAAGCCTCAATGTGTTTTAAATACCTGAGCCTAACTCCCAGGTAACAAGCCTCAATGTGTTTTAAATACCTGAGCCTAACTCCCAGGTAACAAGCCTCAATGTGTTTGAAAAACCTGAGCCTAACTCCCAGGTAACAAGCCTCAATGTGTTTTAAATACCTGAGCCTAACTCCCAGGTAACAAGCCTCAATGTGTTTTAAATACCTGAGCCTAACTCCCAGGTAACAAGCCTCAATGTGTTTTAAATACCTGAGCCGAACTCCCAGGTAACAAGCCTCAATGTGTTTTCCTAACATGTCGTCATCACGGTAATAATCAGGTTGTGTCCTCTCCTTTGGTGCCATGTTTGGATAGAGCTACATTTACTGCTACCGTTCAACACCAAAACACTTACTGAGGTAGTCCCTTCATACAAAGCTAATTGGTCCCTTAGGGCCACCGTACCCCCAAACTCAGTGCACATACTAAAACACACTGTACAACTATTGTACCTTCCATTCTTTATGTAATGTTCCTCCGACACTCTTAGAAAAAAAAAGGTGCTATCTAGAACCCAAAAAGGTTCTTCGGCTGTCCCCATTGGACAACCCTTTGAAAAAAAAACTTTTGGTTCCAGGTAGAACCCTTTCCACAGAGGGTTTTACATGGAACACAAAAGAGTTCTACCTGGAACCAAAAAGGATTCTCCTGTGGGGACAGCCGCATAACCCTTTTGGAGTGTAGTAGTATAGATACGTATGAATGTAATGTGAAAGCATACAAATGCTGAGAATCATAGAATTGCTATTGTGTTTTTATTTTTTTATTTCACCTTTATTTAACCAGGTAAGAAGACAGTTGAGAACAAGTTCTCATTTACAACTGCGACCTGGCCAAGATAAAGCAAAGCAGTGCGATAAAAACAACAACACAGAGTTACATATGGGGTAAAACAAAACATAAAGTCAAAAAATACAACAGAAAATATATATACAGTGTGTGCAAATGTAGTAAGTTATGGAGGTAAGGCAATAAATAGGCCATAGTGCAAAATAGTTACAATTTCGTATTAAAACTGGAATGATAGATGTTCAAAAGATGATGTGCAAATAGAGATACTGGGGTGCAAATAAGCAAAATAAATAACAATATGGGGATGAGGTAGTTGGGTGGGCTAATTTCAGAATGACTGTGTACAGGTGCAGTGATCGGTAAGCTGCTCTGACAACTGATGCTTAAAGTTAGTGAGGGAGATAAGAGTCTCCAGCTTCAGAGATTTTTGCAGTTCGTTCCAGTCATTGGCAGCAGAGAACTGGAAGGAATGGCGGCCAAAGGAGGTGTTGGCTTTGGGGATGACCAGTGAGATATACCTGCTGGAGCGCATACTACGGGTGGGTGTTGCTATGGTGACCAGTGAGCTAAGGTAAAACTGGGATTTGCCTAGCAGTGATTTATAGATGACCTAGAGCCAGTGGGTTTGGCGACGAATATGTAGTGAGGGCCAGCCAACGAGAGCGTACAGGTCACAATGGTGGATAGTACAGTGAGGGAAAAAAGTATTTGATCCCCTGCTGATTTTGTACGTTTGCCCACTGACAAAGAAATGATCAGTCTATAATTTTTATGGTAGGTTTATTTGAACAGTGAGAGACAGAATAACAACAAAAACAAAAAATAAATAAAAATAAGTATTTGACCCCCTCTCAATCAGAAAGATTTCTGGCTCCCAGGTCTCTTTTATACAGGTAACGAGCTGAGATTAGGAGCACACTCTTAAAGGGAGTGCTCCTAATCTCAGTTTGTTACCTGTATAAAAGACACCTGTCCACAGAAGCAATCAGATTCCAAACTCTCCACCATGGCCAAGACCAAAGAGCTCTCCAAGGATGTCAAGGACAAGATTTTAGACCTACACAAGGCTGGAATGGGCTACAAGACCATCGCCAAGCAGCTTGGTGAGAAGGTGACAACAGTTGGTGCGATTATTCGCAAATGGAAGAAACACAAAATAACTGTCAATCTCCCTCAGCCTGGGGCTCCATGCAAGATCTCACCTCGTGGAGTTGCAATGATCATGAGAACGGTGAGGAATCAGCCCAGAACTACACAGGAGGATCTTGTCAATAATCTCAAGGCAGCTGGGACCATAGTCACCAAGAAAACAATTGGTAACACACTATGCCGTGAAGGATTGAAATCCTGCAGCGCCCGCAAGGTCCCCCTGCTCAAGAAAGCACATATACAGGCCCGTCTGAAGTTTGCCAATAAACATCTGAATGATTCAGAGGAGAACTGGGTGAAAGTGTTGTGGTCAGATGAGACCAAAATCAAGCTCTTTGGCATCAACTCAACTCGCCGTGTTTGGAGGAGGAGGAATGCTGCCTATGACCCCAAGAACACCATCCCCACCGTCAAACATGGAGGTGGAAACATTATGCTTTGGGGGTGTTTTTCTGCTAAGGGGACAGGACAACTTCACCGCATCAAAGGGACGATGGACGGGGCCATGTACCGTCAAATCTTGGGTGAGAACCTCCTTCCTTCAGCCAGGGCATTGAAAATGGGTCGTGGATGGGTATTCCAGCATGACAATGACCCAAAACACATGGCCAAGACAACAAAGGAGTGGCTCAAGAAGAAGCACATTAAGGTCCTGGAGTGGCCTAACCAGTCTCCAGACCTTAATCCAATAGAAAATATGTGGAGGGAGCTGAAGGTTCGAGTTGCCAAAAGTCAGCCTCGAAACCTTAATGACTTGGAGAAGATATGCAAAGAGGAGTGGGACAAAATCTCTCCTGAGATGTGTGCAAACCTGGTGGCCAACTACACTACAAGAAATGTCTGACCTCTGTGATTGCCAACAAGGGTTTTGCCACCAAGTACTAAGTCATGTTTTGCAGAGGGGTCACATACTTATTTCCCTCATTAAAATGCCAATCAATTTATAACATTTTTGACGTGCGTTTTTATGGATTTTTTTGTTGTTATTCTGTCTCTCACTGTTCAAATAAACCTACCATTAAAATGATAGACTGATCATTTCTTTGTCAGTGGGCAAACGTACAAAATCAGCAGGGGATCATATACTTTATTCCCTCACTGTATATGGGGCTTTGGTGACAAAACGGATGGCACTGTGATAGACTACATCCAATTTGCTGAGTAGAGTGTTGGAGGCTATTTTGTAAATGACATCGCCGAAGTCAAGGATCGGTAGGATAGTCAGTTTTACGAGGGCATGTTTGGCAGCATGAGTGAAGGAGGCTTTTTTGCGAAATTGGAAGCCAATTCTAGATCTAACTTTTGTTTGGAGATGCTTAATGTGAGTCTGGAAGGAGAATGTACAGTCTAACCAGACACCTAGGTATTTGTAGTTGTCCACATTCTCTATGTCAGACCCGCCGAGAGTAGTGATTCTAGTCGGGTGGGCGGGTGCAAGCAGCATTCGGTTGAAGAGCATGCATTTAGTTTTACTAGCGTTTACGAGCAGTTGGAGGCTACGGAAGGAGTATGTATGGCGTTGAAGCTCGTTTGGAGGTTTGTTAACACAGTGTCCAATGAAAGGCCAGATGTATACAAAATGGTGTCGTCCGCATAGAGGTGGATCCGAGCTTCACCAGCAGCAAGAGCGACATCATTGATATACACAGAGAATAGAGTCGGCCCGAGAACTGAACCCTGTGGCACCCCCATAGAGACTGCCAGAGGTCCAGACAACAGGCCCTCCGATTTGACACATTGAACTCTATCTGAGAAGTAGTTGGTGAACCAGGCGAGGCAGTCATTTGAGAAACCAAGGCTATTTAGTCTACCAATAAGAATGCGGTGGTTGACAGAGTCGAAAACCTTGGCCAGGTCGATGAAGACGACTGCACAGTACTGTCTTTTATCGATCGCGGTTATAATATCGTTTAGGACCTTAAGCGTGGCTGAGGTGCACCCATGACCAGCTCGGAAACCGGATTGCATAGCGGAGAAGGTACGGTGGGATTCGAAATGGTCGGTGATCTGTTTGTTAACTTGGCTTTCAAATACTTTCGAAAGGCAGGGCAGGATGGATATAGGTCTGTAACAGTTTGGATCTAGAGTGTCACCCCCTTTGAAGAGGGGGATGACCGCGGCAGCTTTCCAATCTCTGGGGATCTCAGACGTTACGAAAGAGTGGTTGAACAGGCTAGTAATAGGGGTTGCGACAATTTCGGCAGCTAATTTTAGAAAGAAACGGTCCAAATTGTCTAGCCCAGCTGATTTGTAGGGGTCCAGATTTTTCAGCTCTTTCAGAACATCAGCTGTCTGAATTTGTGTGAAGGAGAAGCGGGGGGGGCATGGGCAAGTTGCACCATAAGAAGATTTTTCTCAGTGAGAGTACGTTTGCCTCAACACAAATCTGCCTGAAGTCAAATCCATCTTCTTCACAGCAACACGTTCACGCTACGAACGTATCGGTCGCTGTATGATGTGTTCTAACTTGGATAACCACAGAAATACACTGAATCACATCCCAGAAATCCTTATATGACGTCCAGCGAGAGAGGGCCACATTCACGTGGCTATCAACCCTTAGACAATAACACTACCCCTTCCTCAGTCTGAACATAGAGTATCAACCCTTAGACAATAACACTACCCCTTCCTCAGTCTGAACATAGAGTATCAACCCTTAGACAATAACACTACCCCTTCCTCAGTCTGAACATAGAGTATCAACCCTTAGACAATAACACTACCCCTTCCTCAGTCTGAACATAGAGTATCAACCCTTAGACAATAACACTACCCCTTCCTCAGTCTGAACATAGAGTATCAACCCTTAGACAATAACACTACCCCTTCCTCAGTCTGAACATAGAGTATCAACCCTTAGACAATAACACTACCCCACCAGCTGTTCCGGATGACTGTGTGATCACGCTCTCCGTGGCCGATGTGAGTAAGACTTTTAAGCAGGTCAACATTCACAAGGCCGCAGGGCCAGACGGATTACCAGGACGTGTACTCCGAGCATGTGCTGACCAACTGGCAAGTGTCTTCACTGACATTTTCAACATGTCCCTGACTGAGTCTGTAATACCAACATGTTTCAAGCAGACCACCATAGTCCCCGTGCCCAAGAACTCTAAGATAACCTGCCTAAATGACTACCGACCCGTAGCACTGACGTCTGTAGCCATGAAGTGCTTTGAAAGACTGGTCATGGCTCACATCAACAGCATAATCCCAGAAACCCTAGACCCACTCCAATTTGCATACCGCCCCAACAGATCCACAGATGATGCAATCTCTATCGCACTCCACACTGCCCTTTCCCACCTGGACAAGAGGAACACCTACGTGAGAATGCTATTCATTGACTACAGCTCAGCATTCAACACCATAGTGCCCTCTAAGCTCATCACTAAGCTAAGGATCCTGGGACTAAACACCTCCCTCTGCAACTGGATCCTGGACTTCTTGACGGGCCGCCCCCAGGTGGTAAGGGTAGGTAACAACACATCTGCCACACTGATCCTCAACACGGGGGCCCCTCAGGGGTGCGTGCTCAGTCCCCTCCTGTACTCTCTGTTCACCCATGACTGCATGGCCAGGCACGACTCCAACACCATCATTAAGTTTGCCGACGACACAACAGTGGTAGGCCTGATCACCGACAACGATGAGACAGCCTATAGGGAGGAGGTCAGAGATCTGGCCGTGTGGTGCCAGGACAACAACCTCTCCCTCAACGTGACCAAGACAAAGGAGATGATTGTGGACTACAGGAAAAAAAAGAGGACTGAGCACGCCCCCATTCTCATCGACGGGGCTGTAGTGGAACAGGTTGAGAGCTTCAAGTTCCTTGGTGTCCACATCACCAACGAACTATCATGGTCCAAACACACCAAGACAGTCGTGAAGAGGGCACGACAAAGCCTATTCCCCCTCAGGAGACTAAAAAGATTTGGCATGGGTCCTCAGATCCTCAAAAAATTATACAGCTGCACCATCGAGAGCATCCTGACTGGTTGCATCACCGCCTGGTATGGCAACTGCTTGGCCTCTGACCGCAAGGCACTACAGAGGGTAGTGCGTACGGCCCAGTACATCACTGGGGCAAAGCTCCCTGCCATCCAGGACCTCTATACCAGGCGGTGTCAGAGGAAGGCCCTCAAAATTGTCAAAGACTCCAGCCACCCTAGTCATAGACTGTTCTCTCTGCTACCGCACGGCAAGCGGTACCGGAGTGCCAAGTCTAGGTCCAAAAGACTTCTCAACAGCTTCTACCCCCAAGCCATAAGACTCCTGAACAGCTAATCATGGCTACCCGGACTATTTGCACTGCCCCCCCACCCCATCCTTTTTACGCTGCTGCTACTCTGTTAAGTATTTATGCATAGTCACTTTAACTCTACCCACATGTACATATTACCTCAACTACCTCAACTAGCCGGTGCCCCCGCACATTGACTCTGCAACGGTACCCCCCTGTATATATAGCCTCCCTACTGTCACTTTATTTTACTGTATATATAGCCTCCCTACTGTCACTTTATTTTACTGTATATATAGCCTCCCTACTGTCACTTTATTTTACTTCTGCTCTTTTTTTCTCAACACTTTTTTTGTTGTTGTTTATTCTTACTTTTTTTGTTTAAAATAAATGCACTGTTGGTTAAGGGCTGTAAGTAAGCATTTCACTGTAATGTCTGCACCTGTTGTATTCGGCGCATGTGACCAATACAATTTGATTTGATTTGATTTGACTACCCCTTCCTCAGTCTGAACATAGAGTATCAACCCTTAGACAATAACACTACCCCTTCCTCAGTCTGAACATAGAGTATCAACCCTTAGACAATAACACTACCCCTTCCTCAGTCTGAACATAGAGTATCAACCCTTAGACAATAACACTACCCCTTCCTCAGTCTGAACATAGAGTATCAACCCTTAGACAATAACACTACCCCTTCCCCAGTCTGCTGCAGTCTGGATTAGGTTGTTCCTCCCCCTGGTCTCATGGCTATGATGGTGACCTGGTCCAGATGCATTCAGAGAGCTGGGCTTCAGCAGCCTGTTGATGATGTCACCACACGTCTTCTTGTACTGGTTACGGAGAAGAGAGTAGACGAAGGGGTCGCAAGCCGCCTTGCTATAGGCCAAGCACTTGGAGACCACTCCCCAGTGGTGGTCGATAGGCACAGAGGGAAATAACTCCACGATCCTATACAGGTAGAGAGAGAGAGAGAGAGAGAGAGAGAGAGAGAGAGAGAGAGAGAGAGAGAGAGAGAGAGAGAGAGAGAGAGAGAGAGAGAGAGAGAGAGAGAGAGAGAGAGAGAGAGAGAGAGAGAGAGAGAGAGAGAGAGAGAGAGAGAGAGAGAGAGAGAGAGAGAGAGAGAGAGAGAGAGAGAGAGAGAGAGAGAGAGAGAGAGAGAGAGAATAACTATCTATGGATGTCAAAAACAGTCAGCCCTAATTCTCTTCATGGACATCAACTGCAACAAAGTGCAACATTCTAATTGTCCTGACACAACTTGAGAAGAGGTCACCACAAAGCAGACATTTAGTTATGTTGTTTGTTATTATTCAATTCATGATAATGTATTTACAGGACAGGTAAAGATTCAGTCATCATTAAAATACTTGAAATTGTAATGATTAAAGGACATTTCTGATTGAGCAGACTGTCATGACTGTCCACAAGAATCCAAATAGGTCAGATCAGGTTTGCAATGAATAACTTCAATCAGACCCCCTCTCACCCGTAGAGGGGGGTTAACAGCTCACGCCCTGTCGTAAATCAAGGGAGAAGGCCCAGGCTCTCCCTCTCAAGATCCCCAAAGGAATGTCTTAGTTTAACAGACTTTTTTCAGCTGAAACTTTAACATGTTCAAAAGCTAATACTGGAATAATATTCCTAACATAGAACGTGGGGAATGGCCAGAGGTGATCTGTTGGACACTAAGGTCATATTGGTTGTTATTTTGTGATGTCATAAAAAAATGTATAAAGAAAATAATGTAACTTGGAAAGTATACTCACTATATATACGAAGTGTCCATCCTATGTGTTGTGCATATAATATGAAAAATGATTAGTGTTTTTGTTAAGAGAGGGATGTGATTTGAGAACTTTATTTTTCATAACTTGGCACAGTTAGTAGTCACTGCCCAAAGTGAGGTCAGAGAGCGTGTCGGCCTGACGGAACCGCCCCCTTTGAGCAGAGTGTATAAAAGGATGGCTTACGAATTAACATATCAGACCAGAAAATGTGAAAGCGACAGCTACACGTTTAAAAATGGTTGGAACTTTGAATCTCAACACGAGGGGGAGAGGATAAACTCACTGGTACGGCTGATTAGCTGTTCTAGGTAAAGTATCTTCGAAAGCGAATTTAAGTAGGCACGTCCTATTACTCTGCTCAATCCATCCTGTTACGCTACGCCCATCACCCCACTGGGAATCATCGATACGGCTGGCTAGCCTATCTTCAAAAGAAGCATCTTCAAGAGCAAACGGAAGGAAAAATCAACTCTGTAGTTCTGTTCCGGAATACACCAGAAGTCGTCGGAAACCGGACAACTAGGAAGAAGAGAACAACAGTAGAAAACTTGTTGGAACCTGTTTGGACAATCAGAGCCTTACAAGCGTGCCGCGAGAAGGCCCAACTCCCTTTCCAGGCCGGCCCGGTTCACCAAGAGATCCCTGAGAGACTAAGACATTTCACGTAAATACATTCATGATTTCTTACTCAAAGTGGGCGGCGGTTCGTGTGCAAAGTATATGGTTACTGTAGAGGAGAGTAGTTTCCGAATGTGGCAATGTTAAGTGTCTCCCTCTCCCTCTCCCTCTCTTCTGTAGCAAGCAGCCATGTTGTTGTCATTCCACTAGGGACCTGTTTTCTCCAGTCAGTAACCGGTGCAGAGTGTGTATGTTTATCCTGTGTTCCCATTTAATTAGCTAGCAAATACATCATTAAACCAATTTGTAGTAAGGCAGGCTCAGGTTTTTTGCAGATGCAAGGAGGTTACAACTGTTCAGAATGATGATATGATACGAGGTTATGATTAATAAGTTGACTGTTTATAGATGTGATCGGTAAAGACCTTTTAGAGTTTAATTCAGGTGATGGTGACTCTTTAAAGAACCGCTCTCGTGGTGCCCCAGATCCTAATGAGTTAATTGTATGTCAGAGACATACCATCTACTGTACTCTTGTAAAGATAAACTGTCAGGGACATATCATCTACTGTACTCTTGTAAAGATGTCAGGGACATATCATCTACTGTACTCTTGTAAAGATGTCAGGGACATATAATCTAATGTACTCTTGTAAAGATGTCAGGGACATACCATCTACTGTACTCTTGTAAAGATGTCAGGGACATATCATCTAATGTACCCTTGTAAAGATGTCAGGGACATATCATCTAATGTGCTCTTGTAAAGAGAAACTGTCAGGGACATATCATCTACTGTACTCTTGTAAAGATGTCAGGGACATACCATCTAATGTACTCTTGTAAAGAGAAACTGTCAGGGACATACCATCTACTGTACTCTTGTAAAGAGAAACTGTCAGGGACATACCATCTACTGTACTCTTGTAAAGAGAAACTGTCAGGGACATATCATCTACTGTACTCTTGTAAAGAGAAACTGTCAGGGACATACCATCTACTGTACTCTTGTAAAGAGAAACTGTCAGGGACATACCATCTACTGTACTCTTGTAAAGAGAAACTGTCAGGGACATACCATCTACTGTACTCTTGTAAAGATGTCAGGGACATATCATCTACTGTACTCTTGTAAAGATAAACTGTCAGGGACATACCATCTACTGTACTCTTGTAAAGAGAAACTGTCAGGGACATACCATCTACTGTACTCTTGTAAAGAGAAACTGTCAGGGACATATCATCTACTGTACTCTTGTGAAGAGAAACTGTCAGGGACATATCATCTACTGTACTCTTGTAAATAGAAACTGTCAGGGACATGCCATCTACTGTACTCTTGTAAAGAGAAACTGTCAGGGACATACCATCTACTGTACTCTTGTAAAGAGAAACTGTCAGGGACATACCATCTACTGTACTCTTGTAAAGAGAAACTGTCAGGGACATACCATCTACTGTACTCTTGTAAAGAGAAACTGTCAGGGACATACCATCTACTGTACTCTTGTAAAGATGTCAGGGACATATCATCTACTGTACTCTTGTAAAGATGTCAGGGACATATCATCTACTGTACTCTTGTAAAGATGTCAGGGACATACCATCTACTGTACTCTTGTAAAGAGAAACTGTCAGGGACATACCATCTACTGTACTCTTGTAAAGAGAAACTGTCAGGGACATACCATCTACTGTACTCTTGTAAAAAGAAACTGTCAGGGACATACCATCTACTGTACTCTTGTAAAGAGAAACTGTCAGGGACATACCATCTACTGTACTCTTGTAAAGAGAAACTGTCAGGGACATACCATCTACTGTACTCTTGTAAAGAGAAACTGTCAGGGACTTACATTCTACTGTACTCTTGTAAAGATGTCAGGGGAAAACCATCTAATGTGCTCTTGTAAAGATGTCAGGGACTTACATTATACTGTACTGTACTGTAAAGATGTCTCTCTCTCTCTCCCTCCCCCTTTCTACTCACCTGGTGATGACGTAGGGAGCAAAGCAGACAATGAACGTGCCGATGAAGGTACAGATCTTCCTGGTTGCTCTCTGTCCCCTCCTCTTCTGCTCCTCCAGACAGCGCTCTCGAACACTGATCAGGGAAATATGTGGTTACACTATATTTGACAGTGTCACCATGACATTTATTTTTTCATATTTTTTTTCACCTTTATTTAACCAGGTAAGAAGCCAGTTGAGAACAAGTTCTCATTTACAACTGCGACCTGGCCAAGATAAAGCAAAGCAGTGCGATAAAAACAACAACACAGAGTTACATATGGGGTAAAACAAAACGTACAGTCAAAAATACAATAGAAAATATATATATACAGTGTGTGCAAATGTAGTAAGTTATGGAGGTAAGGCAATAAATAGGCCATAGTGCAAAATAATTACAATTAGTATTAACACTGGAATGATAGATGTGCAAATAGAGATACTGGGGTGCAAATGAGCAAAATAAATAACAATATAGGGATGAGGTAGTTGGGTGGGCTAATTACAGATGGGCTGTGTACAGGTGCAGTGATCGGTAAGGTGCTCTGACAACTGATGCTTAAAGTTAGTGAGGGAGATAAGAGTGTCCAGCTTCAGAGATTTTTGCAATTCGTTCCAGTCATTGGCAGCATGAACATGATGTTGTTATAATACCTGCCATGAGGTATTATTAGGTGTGCTGAGTTGTCATTAGGTTTCATTAGGTGCCATTAAGTGACATTAGGTGTGCTTAGTTGTCATTAAGTGTGCTTAGTGAGAATGCTATTCATTGACTACAGCTCAGCGTTCAACACCATAGTGCCCTCAAAGCTCATCACTAAGCTAAGGACCCTGGGACTAAACACCTCCCTCTGCAACTGGATCCTGGACTTCCTGACGGGCCGCCCCCAGGTGGTAAGGGTAGGTAACAACACATCTGCCACGCTGATCCTCAACACGGGGGCCCCTCAGGGGTGCGTGCTCAGTCCCCTCCTGTACTCCCTGACTCCGACACCATCATTAAGTTTGCCGACGACACAACAGTGGTAGGCCTGATCACCGACAACGATGAGACAGCCTATAGTGAGGAGGTCAGAGACCTGGCCGTGTGGTGCCAGGATAACAACCTCTCCCTCAACGTGACCAAGACAAAGGAGATGATTGTGGACTACAGGAAAAAGAAGAGGACTGAGCACGCCCCCATTCTCATCGACGGGGCTGTAGTGGAACAGGTTGAGAGCTTCAAGTTCCTTGGTGTCCACATCACCAACAAACTATCATGGTCCAAACACACCATGACATGACAGTTGTGAAGAGGGCACGACAAAGCCTATTCCCCCTCAGGAGACTGAACATATTTGGCATGGGTCCTCAGATCCTCAAAAAGTTCTAAAGCTGCACCATCGAGAGCATCCTGACTGGTTGCATCACCGCCTGGTATGGCAACTGCTCGGCATCCGAGGGTAGTGCATACGACCCAGTACATCACTGGGGCCAAGCTTCCTGCCATCCAGGACCTCTATACCAGGCGGTGTCAGAGGAAGACCCTAAAAATTGTCAAAGATTCCAGCCACCCTAGTCATAGACTGTTCTCTCTTCTATCGCACGGCAAGCGGTACCGGAGCGCAAAGTCTAGGTCCAAAAGGTTTCTTAACAGCTTCTACCCCCAAGCCGTAAGACTCCCGAACAGCTAATCATGGCTACACAGACTATTTCCATTTTTATTTTTTATTCATCTATTTTTTACTTAACACTTATTTATCTTAAAACTGCACTGTTGGTTAAGGGCATGTAAGTAAGCATTTCACTGTAAGGTATTTGGCATGGGTCCTTCTACCCCTACCACCTGTTGTATTCGGCGCATGTGGCAAATAAAATTTGATTTGATTTGAGTTGTCATTAGGTGTCATTCGGTGCCATTAGTTCTCATGCGGTGCCATGATCTGATGCGGTGTCCTAAAGTGCCATGAGGTGTCCTACAGTTCCATGAGGTGTCCTAAAGTGCCATGAGGTGTCCTAAAGTGCCATGAGGTGTCCTAAAGTGCCATGAGGTGTCCTAAAGTGCCATGAGGTGTCCTAAAGTGCCATGAGGTGTCCTAAAGTGCCATGAGGTGTCCTAAAGTGCCATGAGGTGTCCTAAAGTGCCACGAGGTGTCCTAAAGTGCCATGAGGTGTCCTAAAGTGCCATGAGGTGTCCTACAGTTCCATGAGGTGTCCTAAAGTGCCATGAGGTGTCCTACAGTGCCTTGAGGTGTCCTAAAGTGCCATGAGGTGTCCTAAAGTGCCATGAGGTGCCATTAGGTGTCTTTTTCTGGCAGCCGTACAGATTGAGGATGACAGTGTGTGTGCGTATGCGTGTGTGCATGCATACGGAAAGTATTCAGACGCCTTCCCTTTAACCACATTTTGTTACGTTACAGCCTTATTCTAAAACTGATTTTCATTGTTTAAATATCTACACACAATACCCCAAAAAACAGGTTTATACAAATAACATACCTTATTTACAGAAGTATTCAGACCCTTTGCTATGAGACTCGCAATTGAGCTCAGGTGCATCCTGTTTCCATTGATCATCCTTGTGATGTTTCTACAACTTGATTGGAGTCCACCTGTGGTAAATTCAATTGATTGGACATGATTTGGAAAGGCACACACCTGTCTATATAAGGTCCCACAGTTCACAGTGCATGTCAGAGCAAAAACCAAGCCATGAGGTCGAAGGAATTGTCCGTAGAGCTCCGAGACAGGATTGTATCGAGGCACAGATCTTGAGAAGGGTACCAAAAACATTCTGCACCATTTAAGGTCCCCAAGAACACAGTAGCCTCAATCATTCTTAAATAGAAGAAGTTTGGAACCACCAAGACTCTTCCTAGAGCTGGCCGCCTGGCCAAACTCGGCAATCTGGGGAAAAGGGCCTTGATCAGGGAGGTGACCAAGAACCTGATGGTCACTCTGACAGAGCACTAGAGTTCCTCTGTGGAGATGGGAGAACCTTCTCTGCAGAACTCCACCAATCAGGCCTTTATGGTAGAGTGGCCAGACGGAAGCCACTCCTCCGTAAAAGGCACAAGACAGCCCGCTTGGAGTTTGCCAAAAGGCACCTAAACAAGATTATCTGGTCTGATGAAACCAAGATTGAACTCTTTGGCCTGAATGCTAAGCGTTACATCTGGAGGAAACCTACGGTGAAGCATGGTGGTGGCAGCATCATGCTGTGGGGATGTTTTTCAGCGGCAGGGACTGGGAGACTAGTCAGGATCGAGGCAAAGATGAACAGAGCAAAGTACAGAGAGATACTTGATGAAAACCTGCTCCAGAGCGCTCAGAACCTCAGACTGGGGTGAAGGTTCAACGACTCTAAGCACACAGCAAAGACAACACAGGACTAGCTTCGGGACAAGTCTCTGAATGTCCTTGAATGGCCCAGCCAGAGCCCGGACTTGAACATCTCTGGAGAGACCTGAAATTAGCTGTGCAGCGAAGCTCCCCATCAAACCTGACAGAGCTTGAGAGGATCTGCAGAGAAGAATGGGAGAAAATCCCCAAATACAGGTGTGCCAAGCTTGCAGCGTCATACCCAAGAAGATTCAAGGTTGTAATCGCTGCCAAAGGTGCTTCAACAAAGTACTGAGTAAAGGGTCTGAATACTTATGTAAATGTAATATTTCATGAGTGTTTTTATTAGCAAAAATGTCTTACAACCTGTTTTTGTTTTGTCATTATGGGGTATTGTGTGTAGATTGAGGAGGGGAAACAAACGATTTATATAAAATGTTAGAATAAGGCTGTAACGTAACAAAATGTGGAAAAAGTCAAGGGGTCTGAATACTTTCCGAAGGTACTGTACATGCATTGCAGTCATAGACAGCAATATTGTCATAATCACATTTTTACATTAATCCCTTTTTTTCAATGTTTTCCTAAAATGACATACCCAAATCTAACTGCATGTAGCTCAGGACCTGAAGCAAGGACATGCATAGTCTTGATATCACATTAGATCTGGTAAAAGATAATACAAACAAAAAAACATGCGTTTTTTTGTTTTGTTTTTTTGTTCCATCATCTTTGAAATCATCTTTGAAATGCAAGAGAAAGGCCACAATATAATATTGCAGTTTAGGCGCGATATAGATTTTGGCCACTAGATGGCAGCACTGTATGTGCAAAGTTTCAGATTGATCCAGTGAAGCATTGGAATACTGGACTATTTTGTATCAAGTCTGCCCAAATGTGCCGAATTGGTCAATTGATACATTTTCAAGTACATAACTATAGAGAACAATGATATGGTAATACAAAATGTAAGTTTACACACTCCCAGGAATGTCATACATGATGGATAATTAGCTTCTACACTAACTTTCACACATCTAGATGGCCGGGCGGGGTGGGTGTGGAGCCAGAGACAGCAGGGGTTCAAACTGTAGAACCCAGTTCCTACATTTGAACACAAAAATGGATTTTATCAAACAACACTATGCTACATGTTATCTCTGGGACCCTTAGGATGACAAACCAGATCAAGATTACTGAATGTAAGAACATTATTTACCTTCAGAGGAGAATGTATCAAACCAGTTGCCGTGATACGTTTTTTGTTGTTGTGCACTCTCCTCAAACAATAGCATGGTATTTTTTCACTGTAATAGCTACTGTAAATTGGACAGTGCAGTTAGATTAACAAGAAGTTAAGCTTTCTGCCCATATAAGACATGTCTATGTCCTGGAAAGTTTGCTGTTACCTACAACAGTCATGCTAATCACATTAGCGCACGTTAGCTCAACCGTCCCGTATACGGGACACCGATCCAGTAGAGGTTAAAAACACGTGTTATTGCATGCATATGTGACGACAGTGTGGGGTCTGGTGTGTGTGTGATGATGATGATGATGATTGATAATGATAATAGTATTTTAACCATATTAGACCGTTTTTTTCCAGGAAAACAGACAAAGAGTCTATCTCTTAGGCTATAGTAAATGACAACGTAATGGGATGCCACTGCCACTCAGTAAAACACTGATTCTGCCCTATTCTAACCAGGAAACAGGATGCGTCCCAAAGGGCACCATATTCCCTATTTAGTGCACTACTTTGGACCAGGGCTGATAGGGCTCATAGGGCTCTGGTCAATAGTAGTGCACTATAAAGGAAATAGGGTACCATTTGGGAGGCAACCAGATCAGAGCTGAAACACAGGAGCGTCGTATTTTCCTGTGACCCGGGCCCATGATGATCTCATCAAAACCAACGGGTTAACTATCTGGGGTTACTGCATGTATAGCAGATATAACCATTAACTATCTGGGGTTACTGCATGTATACCAGATATAACCATTAACTATCTGGGGTTACTGCATGTATACCAGATATAACCATTAACTATCTGGGGTTACTGCATGTATAGCAGATATAACCATTAACTATCTGGGGTTACTGCATGTATAGCAGATATAACCATTAACTATCTGGGGTTACTGCATGTATACCAGATATAACCATTAACTATCTGGGGTTACTGCATGTATACCAGATATAACCATTAACTATCTGGGGTTACTGCATGTATAGCATATATAACCATTAACTATCTGGGGTTACTGCATGTATAGCAGATATAACCATTAACTATCTGGGGTTACTGCATGTATACCAGATATAACCATTAACTATCTGGGGTTACTGCATGTATACCAGATATAACCATTAACTATCTGGGGTTACTGCATGTATAGCAGATATAACCATTAACTATCTGGGGTTACTGCATGTATACCAGATATAACCATTAACTATCTGGGGTTACTGCATGTATAGCAGATATAACCATTAACTATCTGGGGTTACTGCATGTATAGCAGATATAACCATTAACTATCTGGGGTTACTGCATGTATACCAGATATAACCATTAACTATCTGGGGTTACTGCATGTATAGCATATATAACCATTAACTATCTGGGGTTACTGCATGTATAGCAGATATAACCATTAACTATCTGGGGTTACTGCATGTATACCAGATATAACCATTAACTATCTGGGGTTACTGCATGTATACCAGGTATAACCATTAACTATCTGGGGTTACTGCATGTATACCAGATATAACCATTAACTATCTGGGGTTACTGCATGTATACCAGATATAACCATTAACTATCTGGGGTTACTGCATGTATAGCAGATATAACCATTAACTATCTGGGGTTACTGCATGTATAGCATATATAACCATTAACTATCTAGGGTTACTGCATGTATAGCAGATATAACCATTAACTATCTGGGGTTACTGCATGTATAGCAGATATAACCGTTAACTATCTGGGGTTACTGCATGTATAGCAGATATAACCATTAACTATCTGGGGTTACTGCATGTATAGCAGATATAACCATTAACTATCTGGGGTTACTGCATGTATACCAGATATAACCATTAACTATCTGGGGTTACTGCATGTATACCAGATATAACCATTAACTATCTGGGGTTACTGCATGTATAGCAGATATAACCATTAACTATCTGGGGTTACTGCATGTATACCAGATATAACCATTAACTATCTGGGGTTACTGCATGTATACCAGATATAACCATTAACTATCTGGGGTTACTGCATGTATAGCAGATATAACCATTAACTATCTGGGGTTACTGCATGTATAGCAGATAGTGTTTTCCTTAAAGACCACCTCTTTAAGGAATACCTGGGATAGGATAAAGTAATCCTTCTACCCCCCCCCCCCCCAAAAAAAAATTGTAAAGTGGTCATCCCACTGGCTATAGGGTGAACGCACCAATTGGTGAGTCGCTCTGGATAAGAGCGTCTGCTAAATGACTAAAATGTAAATGTAAATGTAAATGTGTTGTATCCGTCTCTTTACGGTTCTCTTTGTATCTCATCACATCAAAGTATATGATACACAATTGATCCATTTTGAAAGTGTTGGGCCATTATTCTGTCTGATACCTGAAATAATCCTTAGAGTGCACGACAAGACCAATGTATCCACGTGGTGCACAGCAGGAACTCAGGAATGAGGATAATCATGTTACTGGAAGGAGTAATCGATTAGCACGCAATATAACACAATTAAATAGAATAAAAGAAATGTCCCTTGATGCATTCTGCTGGTTTCAACATGAAATAAAAAAACAACAGTGAGTTGGAGCAAGGTGCACAGAGGAAGATGCAACTCAAACACCTCTTCTCTTACCTTGGGTGAATGTCCACCAGCAGCACTAAAGTTTGCATTGTGATAACGTCTATCCGTTTACAGTGGAACCTTGCCACCTTCAGCACTTTGAGGTATGTGACACACAGCACTAGAAATGACAGGAGAAAGGTGAGTGCGTGAAAAAACACGGTAAAGATAACAAACTGGGTCTGACTGTTCTCCCTCACGTCGGAGAGAGTGCACGACGCGTAAAGTTGATGGTATCCCACCCAAGAGAGACAAGCCGCCACTGTCGAAAAGGACATAGAATGGACCCGTGTGTATCCGAGCACGAGTGCTGCATCTCTGTGTCGCATTCTAGAATGGTAACTCAACGGGAAAACTACAGCGATCCACCTGTCGACGCTTAGAGCCGCCATGCTCAACATCGAATTAGTCGTTAGAAAAGTGTCCCGAAAAGCCGACAAACTGACAGAAAGCGTCACCTCCAGGCTGACCCTTCTTGATGAGTCCCACCAGAGTTAGAGGCATGTTGGAAACGGTCAGCAACAAGTTGCAGAAGGTGAGGTTGAGGGTGAACACACCGGGCACCTGCTTCCTGATCTCTGGGTTGTACAGAAAGCAGATCAGCACCACGACGTTGGACAGCAACGACCAGTGGCGGCTGGCCGATAGAGGGCGCTAGGGCGCCGCCCCCTTAAATAAAATTATTTTACAAAATAAAAAAATAAAAAAATAAAAATAATAATAATAATAATAAAAACATCAGTATGTCAATATTTGTGTGTTTGAAATATGGAATGCACACAGTAATATGTGTAAGATATGATAGAAAATCATATTCGCAACCTTTCCTCTGCCTGTCAAACGCCTCGTCAGCTCTGGGCGATACAGAAAGTGCCCCGAGGAGGCGGGTCTACGTAGCAGTTAAGCCAATTGCTAATTTAAGATATGAATGTATGACATAAAATGTAGTCAATAAGCGATCTTAAATCGAATCCAAGGAGGGCGATTATTTTATCGCCCCAAGCTCGCCCCTGATAAAATAAGGACCGGGGTCCAGTGACGCCATTTTTACTAGACAACAATGGCGAACGCAAACGTTACTCCTCCAAGACCCAACCCTAACTCGGTGAAATCTCTCCTCCAAGATCCGTTTGAGAGGAGAACTTTGTCAGAGAAAGTTCGGGTGAAAGAGCTGGGCCCAGATCAACCTGACCTCTCAATCAGACAGCAGGCTAGCGAGAAAGGGAAGCAGTATATGCGCGGCTTCTCCCGTAGCTGGTACACCAGGAAGGCTTGGCTAGCTGGGTGCACTGATGCTAATGCTTTATTTTGCTTTCCGTGCTTGCTTTTTAAAACGACGGGGTCAGATTCAGCATGGACAGGTACCGGAGTGAGGGATATGAAGCACCTGTCAGAGAAGGTAAAGAAACATGAGAACACCAGGGCACACATGGACAACTCTGTAAAGCTAGCTGTATTAGGAAGGGTGAACATTGCTACGCAGCTGGATGACGGCCACAGGATTGCGGTGAGGAAACACAATGAGGAGGTGGATAAAAACAGGCACATTCTATCCAAAATTATCGATTGTGTGAAGTTCTGTGGGGCTTTTGAGTTGGCCTTGCGTGGGCACGAGGAGACTGACTCCTCAGACAACCCCGGCATTTTCCGGGGCTTAGTGGATTTTGTTGCCTCCCTCGACAGTGTGCTGGAGGAGCACCTGAAGACAGCTACCGTTTTTAAGGGCACGTCAAAGACGATACAGAACGAGCTGTTGGACTGTATGCTGTCAATGCTTAAGGATTACATCCTGGAGGAAGTAAAGAGTGCTGATTTTATCGCCATTCAAGCTGACGAGACGACTGACGTTTCCACCCACTGCCAGTTGGTGCTTGTGTGAGTGATTATCATAGAGCCGTCACAATTATATTTGTTTTAGTATTTTAAAAGGAAAGAGAAGACACAATCAGACGTTGATAATAATGCAGGAAAGTACTACACAGTTTGTAATAATTATTCAGGTGTCCACCAGGTCAATTTCTAGAAGAGGCCTAGTTGTTATTGAATATTAACTTTATTGCTAAGTGAACAGCAGAACAAAATGATGTTGCATCCCTCTCACAAATGTAATAGAAAAAGGCTTTAAAACGTAATAACATCAGTTAATTATGTACATCACAGGTTAAAAGCAGTTACTAGACATAGTTTGTGTGTATATACACACTGTCTGTCTGTCTGTCTGTCTATATATATATATATATATATATATATATATATATATATATATATAAAAGTCACTGGTTGTGTGTTGAGGGGGAATTACAGTGAGTTAAGAAGTCTGATTGCAAGTTATCAAATTAAACTTTATTTTTTGGACCCAGGGCCTCAATTCCCTCTTTGTGTGGGCACAGCGTATCTGACGAGCAGCAACAGCCCATCAAGCGACGGAGGATGCTGGGACCAGGAGAACAACAGAGGTTGGCTATAGAGGTAAGTTGTGATGTAATTGTCAGTGTTTCCCACCTAGAACTTTTTTCAGGCCTGGTAGTATGTAGCCAAAACCCTGAACAATCAGCACCTTGGTAATCATATACTTGAGTTGGACATAGGCATGTGTCAGTCAGGATCACTTGCATCAAAATAGCTTAATTGCAAATTAAAGCTGATGATGTATCTTTTACAGGTATGTGATACCATCCTGAGTCATGCCAAAGAGAGGTTCTCCTTCACCCAGCACCTCATCAGCGCAACACTATTGCACGGAGAGTTGTTCCCACAACACAGTGTGAAGTTCCCCGATACAGCGCTTGAAACAACCGTGGAGGCGTACCCCATGTTGAACAAGGCCAAGCTCAAAACCGAACTGTCCCTCATCTATGAGAACAGTGAGTTCAAGGCTTGTAGTGGTGCAGTGCCCCTGTACCAGTTCTTCATGGAGAACAACCTTCAGAGCACTTTCACAGAGACTGCCAGCCTCCTCAAGATCCTCATCACCACACCCATGACAACTGCTGAGTCAGAATGGTGCTTCTCTACACTGAAAAGGATCAAGACCTTCCTGAGAAACAGCATGACACAGGATCGCCTGAACGCTCTGGCCATGCTCTCCATGGAGAAGAAACTTGTCAGGGACATTCCTGACTTTAATCAAAGGGTCATTGAGAGGTTTGCCACTCAGAAGGACAGACGGGCAAAATTCCTGTACAAATAAGATGACAGACACACACACACAGAGCAGCTCTGGCCGCATGTTTCTTTGTATATAGTTGACCTTAGCATAAAAAATCCAGTTATATATGGTACTCTAGAAAGTCTTAATAGTGTCTTTGCTAATATTACTGTATATAGGTTGTTTTGTATCAATTAATTGTTGCAGTTCTGGAGCACATTAACAATTAGTCACATTTAGTATGATCATAAAATACTGTATGCTATTCTTCCAGTCAAAGGTTTGAGTTCATCCACTTGATATCCATTTCTATATTATACATCCTTTTATACAGTGTAAGATTTCCTATAAACTTTATAATAATTTCATGTTATTGTCCACTTTCCACTCTGTTCTGACAGCATGCCTGTTGCGTTGCCTGTTTACTACCAATGGTGAAAAGTTCACTTTAAATGCAAATGAAAGGCTTGGGTTTGTGTAATATGTTTTTGTGTAAGAATGCCTCAACTTTTTAATATTGGCATTAAATAATTACTGAATGTTTCACTGAGCACTGCTGTCCTGCAGTTTGTGTTAAAATATATCGCGATGGTTACAGGAAAAAAAAAGTATGGCACAGCCCCACCGAGAATATTTTTCACCAGCCGCCACTGGCAACGACACTGTTATAATCACTGCCACCGAGACAGAGAGAAACACCTCCACAGTGGCCATGGTGTGTGTCCAAGTCACTTATTACGAATCCCACTTTTGGTAATGATTATATCCAGATCCAGCCACCGTATGTGGTTGTAGAATGAAGGCGTGGTGTCAGCTGGAAGACTCACCCATAACCACATCCAGACATTCCCGGTTATATCCCTCTCCTGTGGAGCGCGATTGCGTCTCTCTCTCCTCTGCCTCGTTGCCCTCAGACTTCTAGCCGAGCTAGCAGAGGGGATCGGGGATGTCCGTCAGGTTAGGAGGATTCCAACATAATGAGAGAGGCTGAGATGCGCAGGAGAAATGTTTAAAAAAAGTAAGCTCTCCCCCATTTACTACAAAGTGCAATGAAACAACAGCTGTCAGGCGCTGTGCCTCTGCCCGTGTCTCTGCAGTGGTGTCTTCTCTTCTGTGATGCTGCGCTCTTAAGACAGCTCCCCTCACTCTCTCACTTCAGAATAGACTATGAGTGGGAGGTAGATCTCCCCTCACCCTCTCACTTCAGAATAGACTATGAGTGGTAGGTAGACGATGAATGAAATGGTATGAAATGGTATTCATTTGACCAACATTGATCCCTTTAAGTTGACTATCTATCCCCCTCAGGTAGGATACATTATAGCTGCAGGTCTGTGCCAACACCTTTGAGGCGAAAAAACTATTAAAATGCAGACCATTTACATAGAATCTCTCTATTATTAACATAGAATCTCTCTATTATTAACATAGAATCTATGTTATTAACATAGAATCTCTCTATTATAAATATAGAATCTCTCTATTAACATAGAATCTCTCTATTATTAACATATAATCTCTCTGTTATTAACATAGAATCTCTCTATTATTAACATAGAATCTCTCTATTATTAACATAGAATCTCTCTATTATTAACATCTCTTGTTCAGGGGATGACTCATACACACACACACACACACACATACACACACACACACACACACACACACACACACACACACACACACACACACACACACACACACACACACACACACACACACACACACACACACACACAAACACAAACACACACACACACACACACAAACACACACACACACACACACACACACACACACACACACACACACACACACACACATACACACACACACACACACCACAGGGCAGAGGACAGACGGCTGTGCCAGGCTGCCAGCTGCAGGATCTGATTTCCAACCCCAGGGTCCATGCAGCTCAGCTCTAACCAGTACACACACACACACGCTCACCCACAACACACACACACAAAAACACACACGCACGCATACATGCACGGACGCACACACACACACAAGCACACTGTTCTACCCAGAAACTCAGTAAGGCTTTGGGGGCTGAGGGCTGAGGGCTGAGGGCTGAGGGCTGAGGCTGAGGGCTGGGGGCTGAGGGCTGGGGGCTGAGGGCTGGGGGCTGGGGGCTGGGGGCTGAGGGCTGGGGGCTGGGGGCTGGGGGCTGAGGGCTGGGGGCTGGGGGCTGGGGGCTGAGGGCTGGGGGCTGAGGGCTGGGGGCTGGGGGCTGGGGGCTGGGGCTGAGGGCTGGGGGCTGAGGGCTGGGGGCTGGGGGCTGAGGGCTGGGGGCTGGGGGCTGGGGGCTGGGGGCTGGGGGCTGGGGCTGAGGGCTGGGGGAGCGTTTTATTATTTCCTTTGTTGTCCTCTGATGAAATAAGACCCCTTGAGGAACAACAACATGTTTGGGACACCTACCCATTTCTAGCAGACAAAATCAAATAATATAATTCTCGTTAACTAGCTACAATGTCATTATGGACCTTTTACGGCACTCCAATGTGACAAAGTACTGATGGCCTGCGTCCCAAAGGGCACCCTATTCCCAATGGTTCCTCGTCAAAGGTATTATGTAGTGACCTTGATGCCATTTGGGATGCAGGAAGTGGCAGTGCTGCTGAGGTCCAGAGGAATGGAAACCCAGCTAAAGTCATCCCTGGTGTGTAGTCAGGGTCTGTTTCAGCAAAGTACCGTGGCCTTTTATCCTGCAGGAGTATTATGGAGAAACACACACTCGCACACGTGTGCGCAAATACACACGCAAACACACATTTGCCCTATCAGACCACTGCACCAGGCTGTGTAGATAGAGCAGGTCTTTATAGGACCACTGCACCAGGCTGTGTAGATAGAGCAGGTCTTTATCTTAATTGGGATATCAAAACGTCTCCATATCTTTATGGCAGGGACTTCCCTCCACACAATGTATGTAGGTCTGCCCGGATGGTTCATGATCACCTGAGATCAGAACACTGCGAGGACTCCTCTATGTGGTGACTATTTACATTTTAGTCATTTAGCAGACGCTCTTATCCAGAGCGACTTACAGTTAGTGAGTGCATACATTATTTGAATGAGTGAGAGAGAAGGAGAATTGCAAACGCCATGCTCTACCAACTGAGCTACATCCCTGCCGGCCATTCCCTCCCCTACCCTAGACGACGCTGGGCCAATTGTGCACCGCCCCATGGGTCTCCCGGTCACGGCCGGCTACAACAGAGCCTGGATTCGAACCAGGATCTCTAGTGGCACAGCTAGCACTGCGATGCAGTGCCTTAGACCACTGCGCCACTCGGGAGACTATCTCTGAGACCCAGTGACGTGTGTTCCTGCATGCCAAGGGAAGCCAGGCTTCCCCAAAACATTGATCAATATATATATATTTTTAAACATATAAAATCATTTATCTTTTGTCTCTCTTTGTTTAATAATTTTCCTTCAAATTCGCAAGAGACAGAATGTATCTCACCGGAGAAATATGTAGCTAGAATGCTAATGTTAACTAGCTGGGCTGGCGTATCATTGCCCATTATAGGAAGTTATGCTAGCGAGCAAGCATTTTAGCCATGTAGCTTAGGACAACAAAAAATAAAAGCGTATGACAGAGTGATAGACCGTTTCGTCAACATGAAAGAGAGGAGGATATCATTGGTGTTTTTCTACAAGTACACACACATACACACACCCACACATACACACACACACACACACGCACACACACACATTCATACACACCCACACACACACGCACACACATGCACACACACGCACACACGCACACACACACACACACACGCACACACACACACACACACATACACACACAATTCAGTTTGATAAGGTGCCAGGACATGGATTCTCCCTAATTAATGCAAAATATGCTGACAATGGATGTGATGAATTGGCCGGTCATTAAAATGAAGCTTTTAAAAGCAGTGTGTGTCGTTATCTTGTGTCTGTGTAGTGGAGGAGAGGAGAGGAGAGGAGAGAGGGGATAGGACCCAGTGCTCTGTTCTAGTGGAGGAGAGGAGAGGAGAGGAGAGAGGGGATAGGACTCAGTGCTCTGTTCTAGTGGGGGAGAGGAGAGGAGAGAGGGGATAGGACCCAGTGCTCTGTTCTAGTGGAGGAGAGGAGAGGAGAGGAGAGGAGAGGAGAGGAGAGGAGAGGAGAGGAGAGGAGAGGAGAGGAGAGGAGAGAGGGGATAGGACCAAGTGCTCTGTTCTAGTGGAGGAGAGGAGAGGAGAGAGGGGATAGGACCCAGTGCTCTGTTCTAGTGGAGGAGAGGAGAGGAAAGGAGAGAGGGGATAGGACCCAGTGCTCTGTTCTAGTGGAGGAGAGGAGAGGAGAGGAGAGAGGGGATAGGACCCAGTGCTCTGTTCTAGTGGAGGAGAGGAGAGGAGAGGAGAGGAGAGGAGAGGAGAGGAGAGGAGAGGAGAGGAGAGGAGAGGAGAGGAGAGGAGAGGAGAGGAGAGGAGAGGAGAGGAGAGGAGAGAGGGGATAGGACTCAGTGATCTGTTCTAGTGGAGGAGAGGAGAGGAGAGAGGGGATAGGAACCAGTGCTCTGTTCTAGTGGAGGAGAGGAGAGGAGAGGAGAGAGGGGATAGGACCCAGTGCTCTGTTCTAGTGGAGGAGAGGAGAGGAGAGAGGGGATAGGACCCAGTGCTCTGTTCTAGTGGGGGAGAGGAGAGGAGAGAGGGGATAGGACCCAGTGCTCTGTTCTAGTGGAGGAGAGGAGAGGAGAGAGGGGATAGGACCCAGTGCTCTGTTCTAGTGGAGGAGAGGAGAGGAGAGAGGGGATAGGACCCAGTGCTCTGTTCTAGTGGAGGAGAGGAGAGGAGAGAGGGGATAGGACCCAGTGCTCTGTTCTAGTGGGGGAGAGGAGAGGAGAGAGGGGATAGGACCCAGTGCTCTGTTCTAGTGGAGGAGAGGAGAGGAGAGAGGGGATAGGACCCAGTGCTCTGTTCTAGTGGAGGAGAGGAGAGGAGAGAGGGGTTAGGACCCAGTGCTCTGTTCTAGTGGAGGAGAGGAGAGGAGAGGAGAGGAGAGAGGGGATAGGACCCAGTGCTCTGTTCTAGTGGAGGAGAGGAGAGGAGAGGAGAGGAGAGGAGAGGAGAGGAGAGGAGAGGAGAGGAGAGGAGAGGAGAGGAGAGGAGAGGAGAGGAGAGGAGAGGAGAGGAGAGGAGAGGAGAGGAGAGGAGAGGAGAGGAGAGGAGAGGAGAGGAGAGGAGAGGAGAGGAGAGGAGAGGAGAGAGGGGATAGGAGTCAGTGCTCTGTTCTAGTGGAGGAGAGGAGAGGAGAGGAGAGAGGGGATAGGACCCAGTGCTCTGTTCTAGTGGGGGAGAGGAGAGGAGAGAGGGGATAGGACCCAGTGCTCTGTTCTAGTGGAGGAGAGGAGAGGAGAGGAGAGAGGGGATAGGACCCAGTGCTCTGTTCTTGTGGAGGAGAGGAGAGGAGAGGAGAGGAGAGGAGAGGAGAGGAGAGGAGAGGAGAGGAGAGGAGAGGAGAGGAGAGGAGAGGAGAGGAGAGGAGAGGAGAGGAGAGGAGAGGAGAGGAGAGGAGAGGAGAGGAGAGGAGAGGAGAGGAGAGGAGAGGAGAGAGGGGATAGGACTCAGTGCTCTGTTCTAGTGGAGGAGAGGAGAGGAGAGGAGAGGAGAGGAGAGGAGAGAGGGGATAGGACCCAGTGCTCTGTTCTAGTGGAGGAGAGGAGAGGAGAGGAGAGGAGAGAGGGGATAGGACCCAGTGCTCTGTTCTAGTGGAGGTGTAGTGGCTTCCTTTCCTCTTTACCATAGCCACTGCCCTAGCCTGAAGCGGGGTTGTTTCGGACGCATACAGTCCACACTCAACGTTTCCAAACGGCCAAACATTCAATGAGATCCAGGGATATAGTGCAACAAAAATGTTTATTCTTCTTATCTAACAAAAAGGTATTCTCCAATCAACTTAAAGCAGAGATTACTTGAAATGCAAATACATCATATAATATGACCTGTCTGTCTGTATTTCTGTATGTCTATATGTTCAAAAAACTATACCGCTCCCGCATCTAGCAAGGACTCCCCCCCCCGAAGGCCCAACTTCCTGCCTTTATACTAACACAATTAACACAGTACAATGAATGGGCAAGAGGGGGGGCCAAAAACTGAGTTACACTAATAACAAATGAATATATCTCAATCCGGTAAATAAATCATAAAGGTACGTACCTAATATTTCATCATATACATTAATATTTAATATATTTACACAAATGTACATGGAGCTCAGTATGTTCAGTCTTTTATACAAAATATGCCCAAATCGGCTCTAACATACCGGCCCCTAATTGTTGACTGCACTGAATGCACAACAATTACTTAATATTCAAACGTAGAGCCAATACAAAAACATTCTATACCAGAGCACCATTACAGTTCATAGCTATATACAAATATACAAGGTGCCATATAGGAAAATAGTCCATAGATCTCAGTCTGAGTTGAAGTGTAAAGGTGTTCAACTTCCAAAAAATGTCAAGAGTTTGACGTCCACAAAATGTATGACATCAAAGAATGTAAGAGTACGACATCAACGAATCAGAGGTGCACGTGATTCAAAGATGGAGCACTGTGTGTGTGTGTGTGTGTGTCTCACTTCGTCGCCTCAAGGAGCAGACAGAGTTTATTGATAGGTCTCTGTAGGATATTGGTCTTAGTCTTAACCATGACGCTCCGGACAAGACCTTTGGCCCCTGGCAAAGCCTTCACCACACGCCCCATTAGCCAAGAGTTCCTTGGGGCGGTGTCATCGACGATGACCACAAGGTCACCAGGACTGAAGTTTCTCTTAGTTTTGTTCCACTTGTTCCGCTCCTGCATAAGTGGAAGATACTCCCTGATCCATCTCTTCCAGAAGAGGTCAGTGATATATTGTACTTGCTTCCATCTCCTTCTTGAGTATAGGTCACTTCTCTGGAATAGTCCTGGTGGCAGGACTGGCTTTGCTTTCAGATGAAGCAGATGGTTCGGAGTCAGGGGTTCTAGATCGTTAGGGTCATTTGTTACAGTAGTGATTGGTCTGTCGTTCATAATCGCCTCAACTTCACACAAGGCTGTCTGCAAAGCCTCATCATCCAGTACTTGCTCTTTAAGGACTGAATAGAGGATCTTTTTCACCAGTCGGATCAACCTCTCCCATACCCCCCCATGGTGGGCTCCAGAGGGAGGGTTGAATGACCATGTCACTCCTTCCTTCAGTAATTTATTTTGAATCTTGTTGTGATCCAGCTCTTTCAGAGCTTCTCCTAGCTCTCTGTGTGTTCCGACAAAGTTGGTGCCATTGTCTGTTCTGATACTTGTTACTGGGCCCCTTCGACAGATGAACCTGCGCAGGGCATTGATGCAGGAATCAGTATCCAGATAACTAGCAACTTCTAGATGGACAGCTCGACTCACAAGGCAAGTAAAGATCACACCATACCGCTTCACATGAACGCGGCCTCGCTTCACCTCTATGGGGCCAAAGTAATCTATGCCCAAATGGGTGAAAGGCGGCAAATCAGGTGCTACCCGATCTTGTGGAAGGTCAGCCATCTTCTGTTCCCCAGCTCTAGCTTGCATCCGCCTGCAGAAGACACAGCTCTTAAGGATCTTCCTTGCTAAGGAGTTGGCACAGGGTATCCAATATCGCTGGTGAAGTCTAGAAAGCATGTGACCTCTCCCAGAGTGGCCAACCTGCTCATGGATGTGGAGTAAGATCAGTCTGGAGATGTAGGAGTCTTTGGGCAGGATCATAGGATTCTTTAGTTCCGTAGGCATAGCAGCTTTGCTTAACCTTCCTCCTACTCTCAGAATGCCATTGTCAACTATTGGATCAAGCTTACAGATTGAGCCGCTTCTCTTGGCACATTGTTTTCCTTTTACAACTAGTGCAATTTCTTGTTTAAAGTGCTGTCGTTGCTCAAATCGAATGATGACCTTTTCTGCTTCATCTAGGTCATCTACAGACAGACTTTCTTTTCCAAACGTCAGTTTGAACTTGTCAATTTGTTCCTTCAGTGAGTTTGTCAGACTCTGATCTGATCCTGGATCAGTTTGGGTGAGAACTTTCCTTTTCTGGCTTAACTGTAGTAGAAGTCTCTTCAGTTTCAGCATCCAGGCAACTGCTTTCTTCAAGCTGTTCCATGTTGAATAGTACTCAATCAGTTTGCTGGTCGGACTCTTTTCTTCCACACATGTACTGTTTACGATGACGTCTTTTCTCACCTCTGGATCATCTGGAGGGATGGAGCCAAGCTCCTCGGGGACTTTCGGCCATTGTGTTTCTGTTTTCTCCAGGAATTCTGGTCCTTTGCGCCATCTCTTTGAGTTCAGGAAAGTTTCAACATGTAATCCTCTTGAGGCATCATCGGCTGGGTTGTGTTTGGAGTTCAAATACCTCCACTGTTTTGCTTTCGATAGGTCACGGATCATAGCAACCCTATTAGCCACAAAAGTATGGAATCTCTTGGTATCGTTGCGGATGTATTTTAGCACCGACTGGCTGTCTGTCCAGAAAGTTGACTCCTCAAGTTCAATCTGGAGCTCCAACCTTAACATCCTGTCCACTCGCACTGCCAATGTTGCTGCAGCTAGTTCCAGTCTGGGGATCGTCATCTGCTTGAGTGGAGTCACCCTTGATTTCCCCAGTATGAATGCGATGTGGACCTTTTCCATAACGTTTGTGAACCTAAGGTAGCTTGCCGTGCCATAACCTTGTTCACTTGCATCACCGAAGTGATGCAGCTGTGCGGTCTTGATTTGACCAAAGTTCTCCGGCATCATACACCTGTTGATCTGGAATCTGGAGAGCTGGTCCAGCTCTGAGAGCCATCTCTTCCATGAAATAGAGTGTTCTTCAGGGATGACTTCGTCCCATCCACACTTTAGCTTGCAGAGCACTTGAAGAATTTGCTTTGCCTTTAATACGAATGGGGCGAGGAAACCTAATGGATCATAAATAGAGCTGACAGTTGAGAGAATACCTCTTCTTGTAAGGGGTCTGTTCTTGACAGTGACCTGGAAGGTAAACACATCCCTTTCAATGTTCCATCGGATTCCAAGTGCTCTTTCAACAGGCAGCTTTTCTCTGTCCAGGTCCAGTTCTTTTATCTGCTTGGCTTTGTGTTCATCAGGGATAGAAGCTAGTACAGTGCGGCTGTTGCTGACCCACTTGGTCAATTTGAACCCACCTTGAGAGCACACATCCCTGAGGTTTCTTGTGAGAGCTATGGCTTGTTCTTCTGTGGCCACTGACTTGAGGCAGTCATCAACATAGAAGTTGGACTTGACTGTTTGAATTACCTCTTCATCGTACCCCTCACAGTTGTCTTCTGCAGTCTTTCGCAGTGCAAAGTTTGCACAACTTGGAGAGGATATAGCACCGAAAAGATGTACTGTCATTCTGTACTCCTCCAATCTTTTGTTAGTATCACCATCCGGCCACCATAGGAATCGCAGGAAGTCTAAGTCATCTTCATGGACACGTACTTGATGGAACATTCCTTCGATGTCTGCCATCATGGCAATGTGCTCTTGCCGAAATCTTAGCAAGACTCCTATAAGCGTGTTTGCCAGGTCAGGGCCTTGAAGGAGTTCGCTGTTAAGAGATGTACCTTTATAGGATGATGAACAGTCAAACACCACTCGTATCGTTCCTTTGCGCTTATGGTGAACGCCATGGTGTGGTATGTACCATACCTTGCCTTTCTCTCTGAGGAGCTGTTCTTGTGGTACCTTCTCGGCGTAACCTTTTGTTATCATCTCTTCCATGAAGCCTTTGTACTCTGCAGCGTAACCTTTGTCCTTCTTGAACTTCCTGATAATATTTAGAGCCCGCTGCTTTGCCATGTCACGGTTGTTTGGCAGGACTACATCTTTGTTGCGAAAGGGCAACGGTAAGTAGTAGTGATGGTCTTTGAGGGTTATGGAGCTTGATACTATCTCCATAAACCTACGATCCTCAGCTGACATCTCACTTTTCTCTTCATACTCTCTCTCAGGGAAGTCATGGTTGTACTGATTTACAAGAAGAACCCCCAGGTCGGCCATTGAGATACGATTGGCCATCACCGTAGGACGCCCGGATTCTTCTGCCATGGTACAACTGTTGAGAGGACCATTCATCACCCATCCAAAGAGGGTTTTCACTGCATACGGTCCGTTGCCTTGGCTATTTATGATTTGCCAGGGTTCCATTGCCTTTGGAGCATTTACGCCAATCAGAAGTTCGACGTCAGCATCAATCTCCTTCAACTGAACCTCTTTCAGGTATGGCCACCTTTTGAGCTCTTTCTGAGTGGGAATGTTCTCTCTTGTCACTGGGATCTTATGTTGGGTGTAGACCTTTGGTAATGCAAGAAATGTGTCGCCTTCCACATTGCCAATCTCTAATCCAGATATCTCAAAGCTCTTGGTAGGACTCTCCTGCCCCATTGTGCGTAGCAGAATTTCAGTCGCACTGCCTTTAGCTTGCAACTGCCTCATGAGTCTCTCCGTACAAAATGTTGCTGAGCTACCAGAATCGAGAAACGCATAGGTTAACACAGACTTGCTTCCATTTGCCACCTTTACTTGAACTGGCACAATTGCAAGTGCACAATCTGTACCGGCCCCAGTATCTTCACCAGCTTCCAGTGAAACAAGAGCACTGCTGACAGTCTCCTCCCGCTTTACTGCTACACCACTCATATCTGCCTTTTGAGATCTAAATCTCTCTCTTCCTTCAATGTGCAGGATAGTGGGGTGCTTTCTTTGACAGCTCTGACAGGTCATCCTTCTTTTACATTCTCTGCTTAAGTGTCCTCTCATCAAACAGCCAAAACAAAGGCCTTTTGATCTCAGAAACTCAACCTTGAATTCATGTGGCTGTGCCTTCACCTGTTGGCAGTCGACCAATAAATGCGCACCAGCACAAAATATACATGAGATACTGGGAGCATCAGAAGGGTAGGTGCCTGGTCTCTTTACTTTGAATGTTTGTTCTTTTAAAGGTTTTTCAGAGTCACAATCTGCCACTACAGCTACTGTAGTGGCAAAGCTGCTTCCCCTTCTCTTGGACTTGAACTGCTGTTTAAAGTCAGCTTCTGTTTTGGGTTTTAAAAACCTTTTGTTGTACAGGGGATCTTGAATATCTCCATACAACGGATCCTGCAGTATTTTGGCCTGTTTTTCCATGAACGTTACCAGGTCACTGAACTGGGTCCTCAGGTGACTTCTCTCTAAAATATCACATGCCATAGACCTCCATTTTTCCCTTAGTTTGTAGGGAAGTTTTGACATGATCAGCTTTATGTTGGAGGGAAGATTAAGCTCTTCCATGTTCTGTAGGTCTTGCATAGCGTTACAGCAACCTCTTAGATAGAGTGCATAACCACCCAGTCCCTTTCCATCATCGGGTTTGATGTTTGTCCAGTTCCAAGCCTTTTCCATGTAAGCAGTGGTGACTTTGATTTCATTGCCAAAGTGTTCCTTTAACAACCTCTTAGCTACTGCATAGCCTCTTCTGGCTTCCATATGCAGACAACTACGGACCAGATCCTTGGGCTGACCAGAGGTGTATTGTTCCAGGTAATAGAGCCTATCCTGGTGACTGCTTGTCTTATCTTCTATACCATGCTCAAATGCACGCATGAATGGCCTAAAGTTTAGAGGATCACCGTCAAACATAGGTATCTCCCTAACAGGGAGTGTGGCTTGTTTGTGCTGTAGTACAAGGAGGTCAGCAATTTCATTCTGCCTTTGCATGACAGTAGAGAGGTTATCATGGCTGGTATTATGGCCGATACCCGCAGTGTTGATTCTGTGTCGATTGCTAGACCTTGCTGTTGGCTGCTGAAGAGTGTGGTTTACGACTGTTTTCGGAATAGGGTTTGATGGCTTTGTGGTCGGTTGTTGTAAAACTCTTTGTAGTGGGGTCTTTGGAACTGCACCTAATGCAGCAAACTCAACAGGTGATGGTTCAGGTTCCACATAGACCTCTGGTTCCTGTTTCTCAAAATAAGAGTTCATTCCATCTTCTTGGCTTAGTAAATGGGCTGCCACAGAATGGGATTGAGAAGTTGACTCGGTACTCTCCAGGACCTTCAGTTTGGCATTATATGCTGCTATGTCCGTTTCCAGTGCCATTTTTTCCATCCTAACATTCAGTTGAGCTTTCTCCAGTTCCAATGCATGCTTGTCTTGTAATGATGCTTGGCGAGCTAGTAGAGCTGCTCGTTCTGCCTCGGCTTTAAGGCGTTCAGAGGACACTGAGGAAGCAGTCTTAGAATACTTAGTTTTACTTGATATTTTTGACACATTGGAAATGCTGTCATGTGGTTCAATGAGCGTTTGTGGCTCAACTTCAGCCTTTTTCCATATTTCCACCTCTTTCAGGAAATGTTCATAAGTTCTCATTCTTGGTTGATAATAGTTAATGCTCTCCTGTTCCTGTTCCTCCTCTGTGACCAGCTCTAGCACAGATTCATGAGCCTTCTTAAAGTCATTGAGCACAGCATCAAATGCTTCAAGACTCTCATTCACGGTTGCAATGTTTCCTCCATCAACAAGAAGGACTTTTATTTCATTCATTTTGCGTGTACACACTCCAAGTTTGCCTCTCCGGGCTGCATAGAGTGAATTTAGATGCTCCTCTGCCCTCTCCAGTGGAGTCTTATTTGGGATTTCCTCCTCCATCATTCACTTTTAGTTCACTCCTCACAATGACACGGTTGTTGGTTTGATTGTTAAACGTAATGCCCCTTTAGACCTCCTTTAATCTTTAAAAACACAGTCATCCATTTCAGCATATTGACCCATTTTGAATTGCACATGTGCAAGTTTGGCATTTTAGATGCGTTTTAAACATTTCATCCCGTTGAGGTTTTGTCCCTTTAATGAAGTTTTAACACGCAGTATCTTTAGATCCTTAAGTTGCATTCGTTGCGTTGATGGATTGCATTTCCACGTTAGGCCAAATATTAGATATATGATTAGGCTACATTGTGCATAGGATCTGTGTTTCCCAA
>NW_028161756.1:137500-150000 GCF_964263955.1 Coregonus lavaretus
TAAAGCCTCCATACTGTATGTTATGATCATGATCCTCAAACTGTTGGTGTCTGACAAATTAACACACTTCCCCCGTTGCTTCTTCTCCTATTTGGTTAAGTACGTTGCCTCTAAATTCTGAGAAATGTTCCTCTGATTGCAGCTGATAAGTTGTTGTTTCTCCAGTAAGGGGATGTTTATTCTACTACAATACAAGGATAAGACTATTATAAGACTGCCCAGAACAGGGTTCGCTGCGCAGATGCACAGTTGAGGCTCTTTCTTCCACTTGGAGTCAAGACAAGTCATTGTAAGGTGAGTGTGTGTGCTGTGTGAACATGTTTTCATACATTATCAGGACCAGAATGTCCTGACAAGTCACCAGAATGTCCTGACAAGTCACCAGAATGTCCTGACAAGTCACCAGAATGTCCTGACAAGTCACCAGAATGTCCTGACAAGTCACCAGAATGTCCTGACAAGGTAGGAAAACAAGAAAAAAAGTTACGCATTACACGTGAAAACACACACACACACTTTACATACAGTGCATTCGGAAAGTATTCAGACCCCTTGCCTTTTTCCACATTTTGTTACTTTACAACCTTATTCGAAAATTGATTAAATTGTTTTTTTCCCTCATCAATCTACACACAATTCCCGATTTAAACAATTCTTGCAAATGTATTCAAAATTAAAAACTGAAATATCACATTTACTGTATGTTAGGTGGTAGATTCTGTGCTGTGCTCAAGACATGATACTGCAGCACTGGTAGGAGAAAAGAAAAGATAATTACTCTATGAGTCACTGGCTCACACACACACACACACGCACACGCACGTGCACGCACACGCACGCACACGCACACGCACACACACACACACACACACACACGCACACACACACACACACACACACACACACACACACACGCACACACACACACACACCACAGGAGGCTGCTGAGGGGAAGATGAGAGCCAGTTTCATCATAGCGCTTGATGGTGTTTGCGACTGCACTTGAAGAAACTTTAAAAGTTCTTGAAATTTTCCGGATTGACTGACCTTCACGTTTTAAAGGAATGATGGACTGTCGTTTCTCTTTGCT
Source organism: Coregonus lavaretus (assembly GCF_964263955.1). Taxonomy (NCBI): domain Eukaryota; kingdom Metazoa; phylum Chordata; class Actinopteri; order Salmoniformes; family Salmonidae; genus Coregonus; species Coregonus lavaretus. The sequence goes on from NW_028161756.1 coordinate 138,591, forward strand.
TATTTGAGATGTTCTTGCCATAATATGGACTTGGTCTTTTACCAAATAGGGCTATCTTCTGTATACCACCCCTACCTTGTCACAACACAACTGATTGGCTCAAACGCATTAAGAAGGAAATAAATTCCACAGATTAACTTTTAGCAAGGCACACCTGTTACTTGAAATGCATTCCAGGTGACTACCTCATGAAGCTGGTTAAGAGAATGCCACGAGTGTGCAAAGCTGTCATCAAGGCAAAGGGTGGCTATTTGAAGAATCTCAAATATAAAATATATTTTGATTTGTTTAACACTTTTTTGGTTACTACATGATTCCATGTGTTATTTCATAGTTTTGATGTCTTCACTATTATTCTACAATGTAGAAAATAGTAAAAATAAAGAAAAACCCTTGAATGAGTAGGTGTTCTAAAACGTTTGACTGGTACTGTATATATAGTGCCAAAAATAAGGGGTTAAATACAAATATTTCTTATATCTCTCAGATATAGCACAGACACTTTAGAACAAACTTCCTTTATAATTGTTTTGGGGACTATTTGTTGCTCCATGTAGTGAATCTGTTATTCAATGTGTTTGTATGGGCTAATAGCAGTAAGGCCAAAACACGTTTTCATCAAATTATTTTGTAATATTTCAAATAATTGAAAATCAAATAGATAAGTGATCCTTGGTATGATAAATGTTGTCTAATGGTACCTCCTTGTGAAGAAGGGAGGTTAGTGTTGTCTAATGGTGCCTCCTTGTGGAGGAGGGAGGTTAGTGTTGTCTAATGGTACCTCCTTGTGGAGGAGGTTAGTGTTGTCTAATGGTGCCTCCTTGTGGAGAAGGGAGGTTAGTGTTGTCTAATGGTGCCTCCTTGTGGAGGAGGGAGGTGTTGTCTAATGGTGCCTCCTTGTGGAGGAGGTTAGTGTTGTCTAATGGTGCCTCCTTGTGGAGGAGGGAGGTTAGTGTTGTCTAATGGTGCCTCCTTGTGGAGGAGGGAGGTTAGTGTTGTCTAATGGTACCTCCTTGTGGAGGAGGGAAGTTAGTGTTGTCTAATGGTGCCTCCTTGTGGAGGAGGTTAGTGTTGTCTAATGGTGCCTCCTTGTGGAGGAGGGAGGTTAGTGTTGTCTAATGGTGCCTCCTTGTGGAGGAGGGAGGTTAGTGTTGTCTAATGGTGCCTCCTTGTGGAGGGAGGTTAGTGTTGTCTAATGGTGCCTCCCTGTGGAGGAGGTTAGTGTTGTCTAATGGTGCCTCCTTGTGGAGGAGGTTAGTGTTGTCTAATGGTGCCTCCTTGTGGAGGAGGGAGGTTAGTGTTGTCTAATGGTACCTCCTTGTGGAGGAGGTTAGTGTTGTCTAATGGTGCCTCCTTGTGGAGGAGGGAGGTTAGTGTTGTCTAATGGTGCCTCCTTGTGGAGGAGGTTAGTGTTGTCTAATGGTGCCTCCTTGTGGAGGAGGTTAGTGTTGTCTAATGGTGCCTCCTTGTGGAGGAGGGAGGTTAGTGTTGTCTAATGCTACCTCCTTGTGGAGGAGGTTAGTGTTGTCTAATGGTGCCTCCTTGTGGAGGAGGGAGGTTAGTGTTGTCTATTGGTGCCTCCTTGTGGAGGAGGTTAGTGTTGTCTAATGGTGCCTCCTTGTGGAGGAGGGAGGTTAGTGTTGTCTAATGGTACCTCCTTGTGGAGGAGGGAGGTGTTGTCTAATGGTGCCTCCTTGTGGAGGAGGTTAGTGTTGTCTAATGGTACCTCCTTGTGGAGGAGGTTAGTGTTGTCTAATGGTGCCTCCTTGTGGAAGAGGTTAGTGTTGTCTAATGGTGCCTCCTTGTGGAGGAGGTTAGTGTTGTCTAATGGTGCCTCCTTGTGGAGGAGGTTAGTGTTGTCTAATGGTGCCTCCTTGTGGAGGAGGTTAGTGTTGTCTAATGGTGCCTCCTTGTGGAGGAGGTTAGTGTTGTCTAATGGTGCCTCCTTGTGGAGGAGGTTAGTGTTGTCTAATGGTGCCTCCTTGTGGAGGAGGGAGGTGTTGCATTTGTGCATTATGCCATTAGGCCAATCTTCACTTTTCTCAAAGTAACATTTTCTCAAAAGTTGTACTGAAAAGTAGCAAGATTCTAGAAAAAAATTATGTCCTCAAGCTTTGAGTAAAGACATACACAACTTCCTCTTGGATTATGGCTGAACTATGCAGTGGCAGATTGGCAATTTTTATATATACTGTATATAAAAATAAAAGAACGAAAAGGGTGACATGGCCGGCGGCCCATGGGCCTGTTTCGATTATTTCTTAATGATTTTAGATCAATTTCTCTGTTATACTAATCTATAATGAGCCTTTAGCTGATCAGTGGGCAACGATCAGATAGGCTGAGCTGAGGTCACGCAAACTCACATTCAAAGTCAAAACACTACATCCGTTAGACAGCCAATATCATGGATTGTAAAAAAAAAAAAAACTGAAAGGGTGCCTATACACTAAGAAAGAGCACATTCTATATTGTCAACTCACTCAAAACGTCCTATTTTTTTTGGAGCGGCTAAAACCATGATTTGATCAAACAGTAAAGTGCATTATCCTCCTGATTCCTGTAATGAAAGGGTCTGAGGCCTTACTGGGGCCTGCTGCTATGATGAGCACTCTCCTCTCACCATGCGCTCCAGAGAAAAAATGCGTTATGTTATTTTTAAGGACAAATATTGATGCCGTAAGTCAACGGTGCCACCTGTCAATGAATCTACAGATGCACCATTGAGAGCATTCTGTCGGGCTGCATCCCAGCCTGGTACGGCAACTGCACCACGCTCAATCGCATGGCTCTCCAGAGGGTGGTGCGGTCAGCCCAATGCCTGCCCTCCAGGGCCCGGTTTCCTAAAAGCATCTTAAGGCTAAGTTCATCATTAGAACCTTCTTAGGAGCATAGTTAAATAAAAGCTGATTAGCTGTTCAGGAGTCTTATGGCATAAGCTGTTGAGAAGCATTTTGGACCTAGACTTGGCACTCGGGTACCGCTTGCCATGTGGTAGCAGAGTGAACAGTCTGTGACTAGTGTGGCTGGAGTCTTTTTTATTTATTTTACCTTTATTTAACTAGGCAAGTCAGTTAAGAACAAATTCTTATTTACAATGACGGCCTACACCGGCCAAACCCGGACGACGCTGGGCCAATTGTGCGACGCCGGGCCAATTGTGCAACACCCTATGGGACTCCCAATCACGGCCGGTTGTGATACAGCCTGGAATCGAACCAGGGGGTCTGTAGTGACGCCTCAAGCACTGAGATAGAGTGGCCTTAGACCACTGCGCCACACGGGACAATTTTTAGGGCCTTCCTCTGACACCACCTGGTATAGAGGTCCTGGATGGCAGGAAGCTTGGCCCGAGTGATGTACTGGGCCGTACGCACTACCCTCTGTAGTGCCTTGTGGTCGGAGGCCGAGCAGTTGCCATACCGGTCAGTGACACAACCAGTCAGAATGCTCTCGATGGTGCAAATGTAGAACAGTTTGAGGATCTGAGGACCCATGCCAAATATGTTCAGTCTCCTGAGGGGGAATAGGCTTTGTCGTGCCCTCTTCACGACTGTCTTGGTGTGTTTGGACCATGATAGTTTGTTGGTGATGTGGACACCAAGGAACTTGAAGCTCTCAACCTGCTCCACTACAGCCCTGTCGATGAGAATGGGGGCGTGCTCGGTCCTCTTTTTCCTGTAGTCCATAATCATCTCCTTTGTCTTGATCACGTTGAGGGAGAGGTTGTTATCCTGGCACCACACGGCCAGGTGTCTGCCCTCCTCCCTATAGGCTGTCTCATCATTGTCTGTGATCAGGCTTACCACTGTTGTGTCGTCTGCAAACTTAATGATGGTGTTGGAGTCGTGCCTGAACATGACACGCAGTCATGGGTGAACAGGGAGTACAGGAGGGGACTGAGCACGCACCCCTGAGGGGCCCCCGTGTTGAGGATCAGTGTGGCAGATGTGTTGTTACCTACCCTTACCACCTGGGGGCGGCCCGTCAGGAAGTCCAGGATCCAGTTTCAGAGGGAGGTGTTTAGTCCCAGGGTCCTTAGCTTAGTGATGAGCTTTGAGGGCACTATGGTGTTGAACGCTGAGTGCAATAGAGATTGCATCATCTGTGGATCTGTTGGGGCGGTATGCAAATTGGAGTGGGTCTAGGGTTTCTGGGATAATGTTGTTGATGTGAGCAATGACCAGCCTTTCAAAGCACTTCATGGCTACAAACGTGAATGCCATGGGTCGGTAGTCATTTAGGCAGGTTACCTTAGTGTTCTTGGGCACAGGGACTATGGTGGTCTGCTTGAAACATGTTGGTATTACAGACTCAGTCAGGGACAGGTTGAAAATGTCAGTGAAGACACTTGCCAGTTGGTCAGCGCATGCTCGGAGTACATGTCCTGGTAATCCGTCTGGCCCTGCGGCCTTGTGAATGTTGACCTGTTTAAAGGTCTTACTTACATTGGCTACGGAGAGCGTGATCACACAGTCATCCGGAACAGCTGATGCTCTCATGCATGCTTCAGTGTTGCTTGCCTCAAAGCGAGCATAGAAGTAATTTAGCTCGTCTGGTAGGCTTGTGTCACTGGGCAGCTCGTGGCTGTGCTTCCTTTTGTAGTCTGTAATAGTTTGCAACCCCTGCCCCGTCCGACGAGCGTCAGAGCCGGTGTAGTACGATTCAATCTTAGTCCTGTATAGTCCTTTCCTGTTTATGGTTCGTCGGAGGGCATAGCAGGATTTCTTATAAACGTCCAGGTTAGAGTCCCGCTCCTTGAAAGCGGCAGCTCTACCCTTTAGCTCAGTGCGGATGTTGCCTGTAATCCATGGCTTCTGGTTGTGGTCCTCTGTAGCTCAATTGGTAGAGCATGGTGCTTGTAACGCCAGGGTAGTGGGTTTGATCCCCGGGACCACCCATACGTAAAAATGTATGCACACATGACTGTAAGTCGCTTTGGATAACAGCGTCTGCTAAATGGCATATTATATGTACGTACGGTCACTGTGGGGACGACATTATTGATGAAGCCAGGGACTGATGTGGTGTACTCCTCAATGCCATCGGAAAATCCCAGAACATGTTCCAGTCTGTGCTAGCAAAACAGTCCTGTAGCTTAGCATCTGCGTCATCTGACCACTTCCTTATTGACCGAGTCACTGGTGCTTCCTGCTTTAGTATTTGCTTATAAGCAGGAATCAGGAGGATAGAGTTATGGTCAGATTTGCCAAATGGAGGGTGAGGGAGAGCTTTGTACGTGTCTCTGTGTGTGGAGTAAAGGTGGTCTAGAGTTTTTTTTCCTCTGGTTGCACATTTAACATGCTGGTAGAAATGAGGTCAAATGGATTGAAAATAGTAAAAATAAAGAAAAACCCTGGAATTAGTAGGTGTGTCCAAATTTTTGACTGGTAGTATATATACATTTAGTCATTTAGCAGACGCTCTTATCCAGAGTGACTTACAGTTAATGCATTCATCTTAAGATACAGTAGCCAGGTGAGACAACCACATATCAGAGTAGTTAGTATATTCATCTCCAGATAGCTAGGTGAGACAACCACATATCAGAGTAGTTAGTATATTAATCTTCAGATAGTTAGGTGAGACAACCACATATCCCAGTAGTTAGTATATTCATCTCCAGATAGCTAGGTGAGACAACCACATATCAGAGTAGTTAGTATATTGATCTTCAGATAGCTAGGTGAGACAACCACATATCAGAGTAGTTAGTATATTCATCTCCAGATAGCTAGGTGAGACAACCACATATCAGAGTAGTTAGTATATTCATCTCCAGATAGCTAGGTGAGACAACCACATATCAGAGTAGTTAGTATATTCATCTCCAGATAGCTAGATGAGACAACCACATATCCCAGTAGTTAGTATATTCATCTTCAGATGGCTAGATGAGACAACCACATATCAGAGTAGTTAGTATATTCATCTCCAGATAGCTAGGTGAGACAACCACATATCAGAGTAGTTAGTATATTCATCACCAGATAGCTAGATGAGACAACCACATATCCCAGTAGTTAGTATATTCATCTCCAGATAGCTAGATGAGACAACCACATATCAGAGTAGTTAGTATATTCATCTCCAGATAGCTAGATGAGACAACCACATATCAGAGTAGTTAGTATATTCATCTCCAGATAGCTAGGTGAGACAACCACATATCAGAGTAGTTAGTATATTCATCTTCAGATAGCTAGATGAGACAACCACACATCCCAGTAGTTAGTATATTCATCTCCAGATAGCTAGATGAGACAACCACATATCCCAGTAGTTAGTATATTCATCTTCAGATAGCTAGATGAGACAACCACATATCCCAGTAGTTAGTATATTCATCTCCAGATAGCTAGATGAGACAACCACATATCAGAGTAGTTAGTATATTCATCTTCAGATAGCTAGGTGAGACAACCACATATCCCAGTAGTTAGTATATTCATCTTCAGATAGCTAGATGAGACAACCACATATCCCAGTAGTTAGTATATTCATCTTCAGATAGCTAGATGAGACAACCACATATCCCAGTAGTTAGTATATTCATCTCCAGATAGCTAGATGAGACAACCACATATCCCAGTAGTTAGTATATTCATCTTCAGATAGCTAGATGAGACAACCACATATCCCAGTAGTTAGTATATTCATCTTCAGATAGCTAGGTGAGACAACCACATATCCCAGTAGTTAGTATATTCATCTCCAGATAGCTAGATGAGACAACCACATATCCCAGTAGTTAGTATATTCATCTCCAGATAGCTAGATGAGACAACCACATATCAGAGTAGTTAGTATATTCATCTTCAGATAGCTAGGTGAGACAACCACATATCCCAGTAGTTAGTATATTCATCTTCAGATAACTAGATGAGACAACCACATATCCCAGTAGTTAGTATATTCATCTTCAGATAGCTAGATGAGACAACCACATATCCCAGTAGTTAGTATATTCATCTCCAGGTAGCTAGATGAGACAACCACATATCCCAGTAGTTAGTATATTCATCTCCAGATAGCTAGATGAGACAACCACATATCCCAGTAGTTAGTATATTCATCTCCAGGTAGCTAGATGAGACAACCACATATCCCAGTAGTTAGTATATTCATCTCCAGGTAGCTAGATGAGACAACCACATATCCCAGTAGTTAGTATATTCATCTCCAGATAGCTAGATGAGACAACCACATATCCCAGTAGTTAGTATATTCATCTCCAGATAGCTAGATGAGACAACCACATATCCCAGTAGTTAGTATATTCATCTCCAGATAGCTAGATGAGACAACCACATATCCCAGTCACAGTAAGTACATGTTTCCTCAGTAAAGGCATGTTTCCTCAGTAAGGGTATGTTTCACTATATATATACAGTAACACCATGTTCTACCAACTGATCCCTACAACACCATAGATATACAGTAACACCATGTTCTACCAACTGATCCCTACAACACCATAGATATACAGTAACACCATGTTCTACCAACTGATCCCTACAACACCATAGATATACAGTAACACCATGTTCTACCAATGAAAGAAGTTAGAGCCCTGATCACAACAGAACAAACTACTATCGGATATGTTACTCAGGTCTCTGCTCTCTACTCTGCACTGATGTTGTCTGATATGTATTTCTTGTAATATCTTTCCTTCTAAAATAAAATACTATTTAAAGAAAACATCAAAAAGAACAGTTGTGAAACCATGAAAGAACAACACTCAGGAAACTAAACTATGTTTCAAGAACCCCCCTCTTTCACGTCCTCTTATCCCCTTCCCCTTAGCTGAATCCCCATGGCCACTTCCTCTTAGCCCCTTCCCCTTAGCTGAATCCCCATGGCCACTTCCTCTTAGCCCCTTCCCCTTAGCTGAATCCCCATGGCCACTTCCTCTTAGCCCCTTCCCCTTAGCTGAATCCCCATGGCCACTTCCTCTTAGCCCCTTCCCCTTAGCTGAATCCCCATGGCCACTTCCTCTTAGCCCCTTCCCCTTAGCTGAATCCCCATGGCCACTTCCTCTTAGCCCCTTCCCCTTAGCTGAATCCCCATGGCCACTTCCTCTTATCCCCTTCCCCTTAGCTGAATCCCCATGGCCACTTCCTCTTAGACTCCTCCCCTTAGCTGAATCCCCATGGCCACTTCCTCTTAGCCCCTTCCCCTTAGCTGAATCCCCATGGCCACTTCCTCTTAGACTCCTCCCCTTAGCTGAATCCCCATGGCCACTTCCTCTTATCCCCTTCCCCTTAGCTGAATCCCCATGGCCACTTCCTCTTAGCCCCTTCCCCTTAGCTGAATCCCCATGGCCACTTCCTCTTATCCCCTTCCCCTTAGCTGAATCCCCATGGCCACTTCCTCTTAGCCCCTTCCCCTTAGCTGAATCCCCATGGCCACTTCCTCTTATCCCCTTCCCCTTAGCTGAATCCCCATGGCCACTTCCTCTTAGCCCCTTCCCCTTAGCTGAATCCCCATGGCCACTTCCTCTTAGCCCCCTCCCCTTAGCTGAATCCCCATGGCCACTTCCTCTTAGCCCCTTCCCCTTAGCTGAATCCGCATGGCCACTTCCTCTTAGCCCCTCCCCCTTAGCTGAATCCCCATGGCCACTTCCTCTTAGCCCCTTCCCCTTAGCTGAATCCCCATGGCCACTTCCTCTTAGCCCCTTCCCCTTAGCTGAATCCCCATGGCCACTTCCTCTTAGCCCCTTCCCCTTAGCTGAATCCCCATGGCCACTTCCTCTTAGCCCCTTCCCCTTAGCTGAATCCCCATTGCCACTTCCTCTTAGCCCCTTCCCCTTAGCTGAATCCCCATGGCCACTTCCTCTTAGCCCCTTCCCCTTAGCTGAATCCCCATGGCCACTTCCTCTTAGCCCCTTCCCCTTAGCTGAATCCCCATGGCCACTTCCTCTTAGCCCCTTCCCCTTAGCTGAATCCCCATGGCCACTTCCTCTTAGCCCCTTCCCCTTAGCTGAATCCCCATGGCCACTTCCTCTTAGCCCCTTCCCCTTAGCTGAATCCCCATGGCCACTTCCTCTTAGCCCCTTCCCCTTAGCTGAATCCCCATGGCCACTTCCTCTTAGCCCCTTCCCCTTAGCTGAATCCCCATGGCCACTTCCTCTTAGCCCCTTCCCCTTAGCTGAATCCCCATGGCCACTTCCTCTTAGCCCCTTCTCCGTAAAATGTATGCAGCCATGACTGTAAGTGGCTTTGGATGAAAGCGTCTGCTAAATGGTACATCTCCTGTGACTTTATGAGAATACTTATTCTGCAAGGAGAAGTACCAGTCTTGTGCAGGTGAGAGAGATAGTTTCATGAGATTTCAGAAGCATAATGTTCATACATATGATCACATGTTCAGAAGGCAAAATGTTCTATGTGGCAATAGAATCCCTTTACAGAACAATAGTTTAGAATCCCTTTACAGAACTATAGTTTAGAATCCCTTTACAGAACTATAGTTTAGAATCCCTTTACAGAACAATAGTTTAGAATCCCTTTACAGAACTATAGTTTAGAATCCCTTTACAGAACAATAGTTTAGAATCCCTTTACAGAACAATAGTTTAGAATCCCTTTACAGAACAATAGTTTAGAATCCCTTTACAGAACAATAGTTTAGAATCCCTTTACAGAACTATAGTTTAGAATCCCTTTACAGAACTATAGTTTAGAATCCCTTTACAGAACTATAGTTTAGAATCCCTTTACAGAACTTCATTGAGGAACATACTTTTAATTCAACTCAGTGAAAATGGACTCTGAGGTATCTGTTTGTTCACGCGTTGAGATCGTATCCTTCCTTTAACCCTTGTAGGTTTAAATCCTTAGATTGCAATATCTACTAAGCTAACATATGGACTTGTTTTAAGATGGTCATAAAATTGATCATTTCACCATTTGAATTGGAATTTTAAGACCCCTGTATGTATAACAAAAATACATAAAAATGTATTTGATGAAACGTTGAATGTGGCCTTTACTGTTATAGCTTAGAGAAACACATTACATTTGGTATTTACTGTTATAGCCTGGAGAAACACATTACATTTGATATTTACTGTTATAGCCTGGAGAAACACATTACATTTGGTATTTACTGTTATAGCCTGGAGAAACACATTACATTTGGTATTTACTGTTATAGCCTAGAGAAACACATTACATTTGGTATTTACTGTTATAGCCTGGAGAAACACATTACATTTGGTATTTACTGTTATAGCCTGGAGAAACACATTACATTTGGTATTTACTGTTATAGCCTGGAGAAACACATTACATGTGGTATTTACTGTTATAGCCTGGAGAAAAACATTACATTTGGTATTTACTGTTATAGCCTGGAGAAACACATTACATTTGGTATTTACTGTTATAGCCTGGAGAAACACATTACATTTGGTATTTACTGTTATAGCCTAGAGAAACACATTACATTTGGTATTTACTGTTATAGCCTGGAGAAACACATTACATTTGGTATTTACTGTTATAGCCTGGAGAAACACATTACATTTGGTATTTACTGTTATAGCCTGGAGAAACACATTACATTTGGTATTTACTGTTATAGCCTGGAGAAACACATTACATTTGGTATTTACTGTTATAGCCTGGAGAAACACATTACATTTGGTATTTACTGTTATAGCCTGGAGAAAAACATTACATTTGGTATTTACTGTTATAGCCTGGAGAAACACATTACATTTGGTATTTACTGTTATAGCCTGGAGAAACACATTACATTTGGTATTTACTGTTATAGCCTGGAGAAACACATTACATTTGGTATTTACTGTTATAGCCTGGATAAACACATTACATTTGGTATTTACTGTTATAGTCCAGAGAAACACATTACATATGGCCTTTACTGCTTTTTCATAAAGACCATTAATTCAGCGAGAGAGAGCTCCATTATGGATCCCAAGCAGGCAGGGCATTCAATGGGCAGTGGTGGGGATGAGATGGGTCAATGGAGTCACTCTCTCCCTCTATCTCTCTCTGTTTCTCTCGCTCTCTTTCTCTCTCTCTCTCAGTCTCTGTCTCTTTCCCTCTCTCTCTTTTTTCCCTCTCTCTCTCTCTCTCTCTCTCTCTCTCTCTCTCTCTCTCTCTCTCTCTCCCTCTCTCTTTCTATTTCTCTCTGTCATTCTCTGTGCTAATAGTCCCCTGTGTGTGCTAGGATATTACTGGCTCCATCCCAGCTGGCTCTTCTTGCTGCCCCTGCGCCTGGAGGATGAAAAGCTGCCCTGTCTGAGATCTTTCACTTTGTCTGAACCCGCTGCTATTCAAAATGTGATGGAACACTGGTTCTAACCTTAACTATTACTCTGCCATTACGTGTTGTTTTTACCCCTTTGCATTCAGCAGAGAGGGATCATTTTTACTTT
>NW_028161756.1:155000-160929 GCF_964263955.1 Coregonus lavaretus
GAGGAGGGGGCCAGGCTGATCCTGTGTTGTCAGTAGCAGCTGGAGGAGAGGGCAGGCTGATCCTGTGTTGTCAGTGGCAGCTGGAGGAGTGGGCAGGCTGATCCTGTGTTGTCAGTAGCAGCTGGAGGAGTGGGCAGGCTGATCCTGTGTTGTCAGTAGCAGCTGGAGGAGTGGGCAGGCTGATCCTGTGTTGTCAGTAGCAGCTGGAGGAGTGGGCCAGGCTGATCCTGTGTTGTCAGTAGCAGCTGGAGGAGGGGGCAGGCTGATCCTGTGTTGTCAGTAGCAGCTGGAGGAGTGGGCAGGCTGATCCTGTGTTGTCAGTAGCAGCTGGAGGAGTGGGCAGGCTGATCCTGTGTTGTCAGTAGCAGCTGGAGGAGTGGGCAGGCTGATCCTGTGTTGTCAGTAGCAGCTGGAGGAGTGGGCAGGCTGATCCTGTGTTGTCAGTAGCAGCTGGAGGAGAGGGCAGGCTGATCCTGTGTTGTCAGTAGCAGCTGGAGGAGTGGGTAGGCTGATCCTGTGTTGTCAGTAGCAGCTGGAGGAGGGGGCAGGCTGATCCTGTCTTGACAGTAGCAGCTGGAGGAGGGGGGCAGGCTGATCCTGTGTTGTCAGGAGAAGCTGGAGGAGTGGGCAGGCTGATCCTGTGTTGTCAGGAGCAGCTGGAGGAGTGGGCAGGCTGATCCTGTGTTGTCAGTAGCAGCTGGAGGAGTGGGCCAGGCTGATCCTGTGTTGTCAGTAGCAGCTGGAGGAGTGGGCAGGCTGATCCTGTGTTGTCAGTAGCAGCTGGAGGAGTGGGCCAGGCTGATCCTGTGTTGTCAGTAGCAGCTGGAGGAGTGGGCAGGCTGATCCTGTGTTGTCAGTAGCAGCTGGAGGAGGGGGCAGGCTGATCCTGTGTTGTCAGGAGAAGCTGGAGGAGGGGGGCAGGCTGATCCTGTGTTGTCAGTAGCAAGGTTTTTGAAGATTTAAATAATAATCTGAAATACTCTGCCTCATTGAGGAGACCTCATCCTCTTGCCATTGTGAACTGTCAGTCTGGCTTGCTTAACAAATGCTCCTGAACATCTACATAACATATCCCTCTTTAAACATGCACTTACTTGGACGTGGAAACCTGGTCTAAAAACAAAAGAGAAGGAGGACATGCGATCCCAAAGCCACAGGCCACTGGAGAACAAAGGGTGAGGGGACACCAAGTAGCAAGGTGGGAGTGACCCTTTCTCCTGCTAGCCCTCTGAGTCTCTGACAACAGCCCCATTCATTCATGGCTTCTCCCTGTAGCTGAGACTGAGCTGTCCTTACCTGTTCTTACCTGGGCCAGAACAGAACCACAGACCTTTCATCTGACCGCATGTACAACAAGGTTCCTGAGCTACTCAACCGTCCACTGCACTATAAGCTCGTGGAGTCTAACATTACAGAGAGAGGTGCGTTCCATATGGCACCCTATTCCCTATATAGTGCTCTACTTTTGACCATGGCTCAGGTCTTCATAGAGAATATAGGGTGCCAAGCGCACCCCAGGAGTAAGAAAACCATGTGACCTATCCTGACCCAGGCTGAGTGTACTAGGTATCCTGACCCAGGCTGAGTGTACTAGGTATCCTGACCCAGGCTGAGTGTACTAGGTATCCTGACCCAGGCTGAGTGTACTAGGTATCCTGACCCAGGCTGAGTGCACTAGGTATCCTGACCCAGGCTGAGTGCACTAGGTATCCTGACCCAGGCTGAGTGCACTAGGTATCCTGACCCAGGCTGAGTATACTAGGTATCCTGACCCAGGCTGAGTGTACTAGGTATCCTGACCCAGGCTGAGTGTACTAGGTATCCTGACCCAGGCTGAGTGTACTAGGTATCCTGACCCAGGCTGAGTGTACTAGGTATCCTGACCCAGGCTGAGTGCACTAGGTATCCTGACCCAGGCTGAGTGTACTAGGTATCCTGACCCAGGCTGAGTGTACTAGGTATCCTGACCCAGGCTGAGTGTACTAGGTATCCTGACCCAGGCTGAGTGTACTAGGTATCCTGACCCAGGCTGAGTGTACTAGGTATCCTGACCCAGGCTGAGTGCACTAGGTATCCTGACCCAGGCTGAGTGTACTAGGTATCCTGACCCAGGCTGAGTGTACTAGGTATCCTGACCCAGGCTGAGTGTACTAGGTATCCTGACCCAGGCTGAGTGTACTAGGTATCCTGACCCAGGCTGAGTGCACTAGGTATCCTGACCCAGGCTGAGTTATTTTCTTTTGGTTGTTCAGTACAAAGAGCATCAAGCTGCTGAACAGGTGTCATAAACGTCAGTCAGATGGGTTAAACAGCCACACGTGACCATAGGAGGCAGTATGTGTTCAAAAGGCCTTCACCTTACACTTCATATCCCCTCATTAGTCTGTGTATAAGTGTTCCCTCTGCCCCCTTGTCCTTGTGGGTGATTGTTTTATGTGAGTTGAGGTTAGCTCGGTGGAGCTACTCGTACCTTGTATTGCCGGGGTAGATTATTCCCCTGTGCCTTTATTTTGTTGCCGCTATCCAGCGCAACTGTGTACGACGGAATAAACTCTGTATTCGGTGATTTACCCTCCTGCACCTGACTCCTTCTAATCACACTCATCACATAATCACCCACCCGCTATGGAGTCAGCGGGAGAGGAGCGCATGCCTGGAGTCGTGGCACAGGTCCAGGAGCATTCCACGATGCTGGCCAGCTTGGGGGTAGCAATGGATCGGGTTCTTCAGGTCGTCCAATGCCTGGAGAGGAGAGGACCCGATCTGTCGAGACCAGCTGGCCAACCGGATCCAGCCACCCTCACCCCAGCACCCGGAGGGATCCAGATATCCCGACCACGGGAGTTCGACGGGACGGCGGCGCTCTGCCAAGGATTCCTCTTCCAACTGGAGCTCTACTTCTCCAGCATCAGGCCAGCCCCATCGGAGCGGGAGAAGGTGTCCGTCCTCATTTCCTGCCACTTGGGGAAAGCCCTGTAGTGGGCCAATGCGGTTTGGAACGAAGGGAGTTCGCTCGCCTCTTTCGGGCTGTCTTCGATCACTTGCCCAAAGGTCGAGAGGTGGGCGAGCGGCTGGTCCACCTGAGGCAGGGGACGAGGACCGCGCAGGACTTCGCTTTGGAGTTTCGGACTCTTGCAGCGGGGTCCGAGTGAAACGAGCAGGCCCTGTTCGACCATTTCCAGTGACATCTGTGGGAGGACGTCCGACAGGAGCTAGCCTGCCGGGACACCTTGTTGTCCTTCACGCAACTGGTGGACATGGCCATCCGTTTGGACAACCTGCTGGCAGCCAGAGGACGTCCTGGAAGGGGTCTGCCCGTTCCCACCCCGGCCGACTCGGATCCCGAGCTGATGGAGCTGGGTGGAGCCGCCGTCCGAGAGAGCGGAGGACGACAGCGACAGTGCCACTCTGGTGGCTGCAGGCAGGGCACTCTTGCATCACCCCAGGTATCGAACACCCACACTCGTTCAGAGCCCTCTGCTGCGCACTGTACCCTACCTATCCACTTTCCCGATCACATGGTAGTTCCCCAATTTAAGGCGCTAGTCGATTCAGGCGCAGCTGGGAACTTTATGGACAGGGCATTCTCACGCCGTCTAGGCATTTCATTGGTTCCCCTATCCATTCCACTCACCATCAGAGCACTTGATAGTCGACCATTATCCGGGTTTGTTCAGGAAGTTACTGCACCAGTCACCATGAATACCCAGGAAACTCATTGTGAGCAGATCACTTTTTTTTATTATTGAGTCCCCTGCTTTCCCTGTGGTATTAGGTATCCCTTGGTTAGCACTCCACAACCCCACCTTCTCATGGCCGCAGAGGGTTCTCACAGGGTGGTCACGAGAGTGTCAGGGTAGGTGTCTAGGTGTTTTTCCGTTGGTGCAACCACGGTGGAAAGTCCAGACAGTACCTACACCGTGCGCATTCCCCCCGAATACCTCGATTTGGCGCACGCATTTTCAAAAACGCAGGCTACCAAGTTACCACCTCATCGGGAGGGGGATTACGCAATAAACCTCCGGGTAGACGCTGTACCTCCCAGGAGTCATGTGTACCCCCTGTCGCAGGCTGAAACGGAGGCTATGGAAACATACGTCACCGAGTCCGTGCGCCAGGGGTATATACGTCCCTCCACTTCACCCGCCTCCTCGAGTTTCTTCTTTGTGAAGAAGAAAGACGGCGGTCTGCGCCCGTGCATTGATTATCGACCACTGAACAAGGAGACGATCAGATTTAGTTATCCTCTCCCCCTCATTCCGTCAGTGATCGAGTCAATGCATGGGGCGCGCTTCTTCACCAAATTAGATCTCCGGAGTGCGTATAACCTGGTGCGTATCCGAGAGGGAGATGAGCATTCAGCACAACCACGGGGCATTATGAATACCTGGTGATGCCGTACGGGTTGATGAATGCTCCATCCGTCTTCCAGTCCTTTGTGAACGAGGTGTTTCGGGACATGCTTGGTCGTGGTGTGGTGGTCTACATCGATGACATTCTGGTGTATTCCACTACGCGCGCCAAGCATGTGTCCCTGGTTCGCAAAGTGCTGGCCCGACTGTTGGAAAATGACCTCTATGCCAAGGCAGAGAAGTGTATGTTTTTTCCAGCAGTCCATCTCCTTCCTCGGATACCGCATTACCACCTCAGGTGTGGAGATGGAGGGAGATCGCATTTCAGCCGTGCGTAATTGGCCCACTCCAACCACGGTGCAGCGCTTCCTTGGCTTCGCCAACTACTATCGGAGGTTTATCCGGGGCTTTGGCAAAGTCGCAGCTCCCATTATATCCCTGTTGAAGGGTGGGCCGTCCCGGCTCCACTGGTCTGCTGAGGCCGACCTGGCCTTCAGCAGACTGCGGGGTCTGTTCACCTCAGCCCCGGTACTGGCCCACCCTGATCCATCACTACCGTTCGTAGTGGAGGTGGATGCGTCCGAGGTAGGGATAGGCGCTGTCCTGTCCCAACGCTCGGGCACGCCACCCAAGCTCCGCCCCTGTGCCTTCTTCTCTAAGAAGCTCAGCCCGGCGGAGCAAAACTACGACGTTGGTGATCGGGAGCTGTTGGCTGTTGTCCGAGCCTTGACCGTGTGGAGGCATTGGCTCGAAGGGGCGAAACACCCTTTCCTCGTCTGGACGGACCACCATAACCTGGAGTACATCCGGGCAGTGAGGAGGCTGAATCCTCACCAGGCCAGGTGGGCCCTATTCTTCACCCGGTTCGATTTTACACTGTCATACATCCCGGGTACGAAGAACGTGCCTGACCGAGGAAGCGCTGCCTGACCGAGAAGTACTGGTGGCCTACCTTGGCGAAGGACGTGAGGGTGTATGTCTCCTCCTGCTCGGTGTGCGCCCAGAGTAAGGCACCTAGGCACCTCCCAGCGGGGTAAGTTACAACCTTTACCAGTTACAACGAGCATGGTCTCACATAAGTGTTGATTTCCTGACTGATCTTCCCCTCTCCCAAGGCAACACCACCATCCTGGTCGCTGTGGACCGCTTTTCCAAGGCCTGCCGCCTCCTTCCTCTGCCCGGTCTCCCCACGGCCCTGCAAACTGCGGAGGCGCTGTTTACACACGTCTTCCGGCACTACGGGGTGCCAGAGGACATAGTGTCTGACCGAGGTCCCCAGTTCACATCCAAGGTCTGGAAGGCGTTCATGGAGATGTGGCAGGACCTGAGAACTCTAACACGGTAGCTGGAACCATTGACACAAATAATGGAATTCTGGTTGTATAGCCGCAAGCCCTTCTCAACAGTTCGGAAGCTCACCAGCCTTCTTCTAATCAGTGGCCAGTGTGTTTCTGTGTGGGCCAACTACAGGGTTCGGCGGCCCAATGTTCTCCTGCCAAAGTAGACAATTAGGCTCTGGACGTACAGTTCAATACGTGACAGTAATGAGCAGGATGAAGGGGCTGAAGGATGTTCCC
>NW_028161756.1:161129-163629 GCF_964263955.1 Coregonus lavaretus
CCTATCCCCTATCTCCTAACCCCTATCCCCTATCCCCTGTCCCCTATCTCCTCTTCCCTATCCCCTATCCCTGTCCCTGTCCTATCCCCTGTCCCCTATCTCCTATCCCCTATCCCCTGTCCCCTGTCCTATCCCCTGTCCCCTATCCCCTATCTCCTATCCCCTGTCCCCTATCCCCTATCCCCTATCCACTACCCTCCCTATATAATCAAATGGAGTGTTTGCCGGTGAGTCTCTCTTGGACTGTTTTAGTAACGCTCTTAACAGTGCCTGCGCTGTAGTCTGCAGGCTACTATCCAACAGCATGTTTTGGATTAAAGACACTTGGCCTAGAATCTCTCTATTATTAACATATAATCTCTCTATTATTAACATAGAATCTCTCGATTATTAACATATAATCTCTCGATTATTAACATAGAATCTCTCGATTATTAACATAGAATCTCTCGATTATTAACATAGAATCTCTCGATTATTAACATAGAATCTCTATATTATTAACATAGAATCTCTATATTATTAACATAGAATCTCTCTATTATTAACATAGAATCTCTATTATTAACATAGAATCTCTCTATTATTAACATAGAATCTCTGATATTAACATAGAATCTCTCTATTATTAACATAGAATCTCTCTATTATTAACATAGAATCTCTCTATTATTAACATCTCTTGTTCAGGGGATGACTCATACACACTGTCACGATCGTCGAACAGAGATGAGGACCAAGGCGCAGCGTTGCAGGCAAACATACTCTTTATTAGAGACACGATCTAAAACAACAAAACGAAAACGTGACAGTTCACGGTCTAACACAACAGACTAGAAACAAGATCCCACAAACTCTGTGGGGAAACAGGCTGCTAAAGTATGGTTCTCAATCAGAGACAACAAGCAACAGCTGAATCACGTTGCCTCTGATTGAGAACCACACTGGCCAACATAGACAAACAATACTAGAATGTGAAACCTAGAACAAAACACATAGACTTTACACACCCTGGCTCAACTATATTAGAGTCCCCAGAGCCAGGGCGTGACAGTACCCCCCCCTAAAGGCGCGGACTCCGACCGCGCCCACCAAATACCACAGGGAGGGACCGGGTGGGCACTCGCTTAGGCGGCGGATCCGGCTCGGGCCTGAACCCCGCTCCCTCTCCAACCCCCCAAAGTACCCCTGGTCCGGTCTGGCCCCGCTGGCCGGAGCTGGACTGCACACTGGTGGAGCGGATTGCTCTAGCTCCGGCGTGAAGCATCTGACCGGTGCCGGACCAGCCACCGGTGGAACAGGCACGGGCCGTGCCGGACTGACGACGCACACCACTGGCTTGGTGTGGGGAGCAGGAATGGGCCGGACCGGGCTGACGACGCGCACCACTGACTTGGTGCGGGGAGCAGGAACGGGCCGGACAGGGCTGACGAAACGCACCACTGACTTGGTGCGGGGAGCAGGAATGGGCCGGACTGGGCTGGCAACGCGCACCACAGACTTGGCGCGGGGAGCAGGAACAGGCCGGGCCGAGCTGGCGACGCGCACCGTAGACTTGGTGCGAGTGGCAGGAACAGGCCGGACCGTACTGGGAACACACACCACTGGCCCTACGTGGGGATCAGGAACAGGCCGGACCGGACTGGCAACACACGCCAGTACCTCTCGCCGTGCCTCTACATCCTCCTTCCCCCTGGTGACCAGTGACTCCCGTAACCTGGCGGCCTCCTGCTGCCCCGTCGTCCACGGCGTTAGCCCCCCCCTAAAAAATTTATGGGCTTCACTCCTACCCGTGGACCAGGTCTCCATGCTTCTCGCCAACCTTTCGCCCTTCTGCCTCCACGTCAAGCCCCTCTCTTCCTCACCCGGCTTGACCCAGTCGAGGAGGCGCTGGATATCCGCTAGGGATCTCCCTGGCGATGGCTCCTCGACCCGCTGCTTGGTCCAGTTCAGGTGTGATCTTCTGTCACGATCGTCGAACAGAGATGAGGACCAAGGCGCAGCGTTGCAGGCAAACATACTCTTTATTAGAGACACGATCTAAAACAACAAAACGAAAACGTGACAGTTCACGGTCTAACACAACCGACTAGAAACAAGATCCCACCAACTCTGTGGGGAAACAGGCTGCTAAAGTATGGTTCTCAATCAGAGACAACAAGCAACAGCTGAATCACGTTGCCTCTGATTGAGAACCACACTGGCCAACATAGAACAACAATACTAGAATGTGAAACCTAGAACAAAACACATAGACTTTACACACCCTGGCTCAACATATTAGAGTCCCCAGAGCCAGGGCGTGAGACACACACACACACACACACACACACACACACACCACAGGGCAGAGGACAGACGTGTCACGATTTAACTGGATATGAACCCAAATGCAGACAACTACAGCGAGCCAGAGAAGGTTTAACAGGTTTATTTACAAAGTTCAATTGTCCAGGTTTCCAAAAATAGGGGAAGAGCAAGTCCAGGTCTACAGGGAGGG
>NW_028161756.1:168629-198629 GCF_964263955.1 Coregonus lavaretus
CTAGTGGAGGAGAGGAGAGGAGAGAGGGGATAGGACCCAGTGCTCTGTGTAGTGGAGGAGAGGAGAGGAGAGTAGGGATAGCACCCAGTGCTCTGTTCTAGTGGAGGAGAGGAGAGGAGAGAGGGGATAGGACCCAGTGCTCTGTTCTAGTGGAGGAGAGGAGAGGAGAGAGGGGATAGGACCCAGTGCTCTGTTCTAGTGGAGGAGAGGAGAGGAGAGAGGGGATAGGACCCAGTGCTCTGTTTTAGTGGAGGAGAGGAGAGGAGAGAGGGGATAGGACCCAGTGCTCTGTTCTAGTGGAGGAGATGAGAGGAGAGGAGAGGAGAGGAGAGTGGGGATAGGACCCAGTGCTCTGTTCTAGTGGAGGAGAGGAGAGGAGAGAGGGGATAGGACCCAGTGCTCTGTTCTAGTGGAGGAGAGGAGAGGAGAGAGGGGATAGGACCCAGTGCTCTGTTCTAGTGGAGGAGAGGAGAGGAGAGGAGAGAGGGGATAGGACCCAGTGCTCTGTTCTAGTGGAGGAGAGGAGAGGAGAGAGGGGATAGGACCCAGTGCTCTGTTCTAGTGGAGGAGAGGAGAGGAGAGAGGGGATAGGACCCAGTGCTCTGTTCTAGTGGAGGAGAGGAGAGGAGAGGAGAGGAGAGAGGGGATAGGACCCAGTGCTCTGTTCTAGTGGAGGAGAGGAGATGAGAGGAGAGAGGGGATAGGACCCAGTGCTCTGTTCTAGTGGAGGAGAGGAGAGGAGAGAGGGGATAGGACCCAGTGCTCTGTTCTAGTGGAGGAGAGGAGAGGAGAGAGGGGATAGGACCCAGTGCTCTGTGCTAGTGGAGGAGAGGAGAGGAGAGAGGGGATAGGACCCAGTGCTCTGTTCTAGTGGAGGAGAGGAGAGGAGAGAGGGGATAGGACCCAGTGCTCTGTTCTAGTGGAGGAGAGGAGAGGAGAGGAGAGTGGGGATAGGACCCAGTGCTCTGTGCTAGTGGAGGAGAGGAGAGGAGAGGAGAGAGGGGATAGGACCCAGTGCTCTGTTCTAGTGGAGGAGAGGAGAGGAGAGAGGGGATAGGACTCAGTGCTCTGTTCTAGTGGAGGAGAGGAGAGGAGAGAGGGGATAGGACCCAGTGCTCTGTTCTAGTGGAGGAGAGGAGAGGAGAGAGGGGATAGGACTCAGTGCTCTGTTCTAGTGGAGGAGAGGAGAGGAGAGAGGGGATAGGACTCAGTGCTCTGTTCTAGTGGAGGAGAGGAGAGAGGGGATAGGACCCAGTGCTCTGTTCTAGTGGAGGAGAGGAGAGAGGGGATAGGACCCAGTGCTCTGTTCTAGTGGAGGAGAGGAGAGGAGAGAGGGGATAGGACCCAGTGCTCTGTTCTAGTGGAGGAGAGGAGAGGAGAGAGGGGATAGGACTCAGTGCTCTGTTCTAGTGGAGGAGAGGAGAGGAGAGGAGAGAGGGGATAGGACCCAGTGCTCTGTTCTAGTGGAGGAGAGGAGAGGAGAGAGGGGATAGGACCCAGTGCTCTGTTCTAGTGGAGGAGAGGAGAGGAGAGGAGAGAGGGGATAGGACCCAGTGCTCTGTTCTAGTGGAGGAGAGGAGAGGAGAGAGGGGATAGGACCCAGTGCTCTGTTCTAGTGGAGGAGAGGAGAGGAGAGAGGGGATAGGACCCAGTGCTCTGTTCTAGTGGAGGAGAGGAGAGGAGAGGAGAGAGGGGATAGGACCCAGTGCTCTGTTCTAGTGGAGGAGAGGAGAGGAGAGAGGGGATAGGACCCAGTGCTCTGTTCTAGTGGAGGAGAGGAGAGGAGAGAGGGGATAGGACCCAGTGCTCTGTTCTAGTGGAGGAGAGGAGAGGAGAGGAGAGGAGAGAGGGGATAGGACCCAGTGCTCTGTTCTAGTGGAGGAGAGGAGAGGAGAGGAGAGAGGGGATAGGACCCAGTGCTCTGTTCTAGTGGAGGAGAGGAGAGGAGAGGAGAGAGGGGATAGGACCCAGTGCTCTGTTCTAGTGGAGGAGAGGAGAGGAGAGAGGGGATAGGACCCAGTGCTCTGTTCTAGTGGAGGAGAGGAGAGGAGAGGAGAGAGGGGATAGGACCCAGTGCTCTGTTCTAGTGGAGGAGAGGAGAGGAGAGGAGAGAGGGGATAGGACCCAGTGCTCTGTTCTAGTGGAGGAGAGGAGAGGAGAGGAGAGGAGAGAGGGGATAGGACCCAGTGCTCTGTTCTAGTGGAGGAGAGGAGAGAGGGGATAGGACCCAGTGCTCTGTTCTAGTGGAGGAGTGAAGAGAGGGGATAGGACCCAGTGCTCTGTTCTAGTGGAGGAGAGGAGAGGAGAGAGGGGATAGGACCCAGTGCTCTGTTCTAGTGGAGGAGAGGAGAGAGGGGATAGGACCCAGTGCTCTGTTCTAGTGGAGGAGAGGAGAGGAGAGAGGGGATAGGACCCAGTGCTCTGTTCTAGTGGAGGAGGAGAGGAGAGAGGGGATAGGACCCAGTGCTCTGTTCTAGTGGAGGAGAGGAGAGAGGGGATAGGACCCAGTGCTCTGTTCTAGTGGAGGAGAGGAGATGAGATGAGAGGAGAGGAGAGGAGAGGAGAGGAGAGGAGAGGAGAGGAGAGGAGAGGAGAGGAGAGGAGAGGAGAGGAGAGGAGAGGAGAGGAGAGGAGAGGAGAGAGTGGATAGGACTCAGTGCTCTACGCTAGTGGAGGAGAGGAGAGGAGAGGCTAATGGGTGTTGTTCATTGGTAAAACACTGTAGTGGGCAACTTCAGAGCCAACTGATACTAGTTAGAACAATGACCAATATACTGGGGGAAAAAAACGATTTTAATATGCACAAATACTATAGCCATAATGACCAAAATGGCCTACTGTTAATGATAAAAAAAATATATTTTTTAATGAAGGGATACATAAACTGCAGGACCATTACTGAAAATAGAGTATAGTTTCTTCGTAGGGTTTTTTCACCTGGACAAACATACTTTAAAAATACCTCAAACCACATGTATGCTTATGTTTCAATATCTTAAAGGCCCAGTGCAGTCAAAAACGTGATTTTCCTGTGTTTTAGACATGTTTCCACACTCTGGGATTCGAATAATACTGTGAAGTTGTGAAAATGATGAATATGCCCTTTTAGTGTAAGAGCTGTTTGACAAATGTTTTTTGCCTGTTTTGGTGGGATGGAGTTTTGGCCTTCCATGGTGACATCACCATGCGGTAAATTAGTTAATTAAGTGAAGCCGGTGTTTGGAGGATATATTGGCACAGGTGTTGTTAGGCCAGGGAAGAAGTCGAGGCCCGGCAAACTGTGCCAATATATTCTCCAAACACCGGCTTCGAGGGCATTATCACTTTTATACAACGGGTTACGAACATATTCCATACTGGCTGACAACGTTCTTATCTCTTGTTTGCTAGCTAGCCAACTACGGCTAACTTACAGTCACGTCAAACAGTGCAGCCAGAACAACAACAGTAACTGCATTTTTTTAAAGCTGTTTTCTAGTGACATTTATTTGGATACATCCATAACAATGTGCTAATGAGGCCCGATTTCGCCTGGCATAGAAAATGTGCTCTCTCGTCAGGACGCTGTTGTTCAGAGGAGCTAGCCAACAACACAGCTAACACAATCACTTCAAACTGAAGCTGGAAAGATGCAAACTAGTTGCACTTCGTTTAGTTTTACCTTTTTTCAATTGACATTTCTTTGTATACATCCATAAAAATGATGCCAGCTGATTCATGATTTCGAATGGCTGAGAAACGCTGCCTGCCTTTCTGTCTCGTCCTGACTCCCGACACGTTCATTACCATGTCCTCTGGGCCTACAGTACATCTAGAACTAACACCAAACACAAAGTCTTCACCATGTCCTCCTTCAGTACATCTATAACTAACACCAAACACAATGTCTCCACCATGTCCTCCTTCAGTACATCTATAACTAACACCAAACACAATGTCTCCACCATGTCCTCCTTCAGTACATCTATAACTAACACCAAACACAATGTCTCCACCATGTCCTCCTTCAGTACATCTATAACTAACACCAAACACAATGTCTCCACCATGTCCTCCTTCAGTACATCTATAACTAACACCAAACACAATGTCTCCACCATGTCCTCCTTCAGTACATCTATAACTAACACCAAACACAATGTCTCCACCATGTCCTCCTTCAGTACATCTATAACTAACACCAAACACAAAGTCTTCACCATGTCCTCCTTCAGTACATCTATAACTAACACCAAACACAATGTCTCCACCATGTCCTCCTTCAGTACATCTATAACTAACACCAAACACAATGTCTCCACCATGTCCTCCTTCAGTACATCTATAACTAACACCAAACACAATGTCTCCACCATGTCCTCCTTCAGTACATCTATAACTAACACCAAACACAATGTCTCCACCATGTCCTCCTTCAGTACATCTATAACTAACACCAAACACAATGTCTCCACCATGTCCTCCTTCAGTACATCTATAACTAACACCAAACAGAAAGTCTCCATACTGTATGTTATGATCATGATCCTCAAACTGTTGGTGTCTGACAAATTAACACACTTCCCCCGTTGCTTCTTCTCCTATTTGGTTAAGTACGTTGCCTCTAAATTCTGAGAAATGTTCCTCTGATTGCAGCTGATAAGTTGTTGTTTCTCCAGTAAGGTGATGTTTATTCTACTATAATACAAGGATAAGACTATTATAAGACTGCCCAGAACAGGGTTCGCTGCAGATGCACAGTTGAGGCTCTTTCTTCCACTTGGAGTCAAGACAGGTCATTGTGAGGTGAGTGTGTGTGCTGTGTGAACATGTTTTCCTACATTATCAGGACCAGAATGTCCTGACAAGTCACCAGAATGTCCTGACAAGTCACCAGAATGTCCTGACAAGTCACCAGAATGTCCTGACAAGTCACCAGAATGTCCTGACAAGTCACCAGAATGTCCTGACAAGTCACCAGAATGTCCTGACAAGTCACCAGAATGTCCTGACAAGTCACCAGAATGTCCTGACAGTCACCAGAATGTCTTGACAAGTCACCAGAATGTCTTGACAAGTCACCAGAATGTCCTGAAAAGTCACCAGAATGTCCTGACAAGTCACCAGAATGTCCTGACAAGTCACCAGAATGTCCTGAAAAGTCACCAGAATGTCCTGACAAGTCACCAGAATGTCCTGACAGTCACCAGAATGTCTTGACAAGTCACCAGAATGTCTTGACAAGTCACCAGAATGTCCTGAAAAGTCACCAGAATGTCCTGACAAGTCACCAGAATGTCCTGACAAGTCACCAGAATGTCCTGAAAAGTCACCAGAATGTCCTGACAAGTCACCAGAATGTCCTGACAGTCACCAGAATGTCCTGACAAGTCACCAGAATGTCCTGACAAGTCACCAGAATGTCCTGACAAGTCACCAGAATGTCCAGACAAGTCACCAGAATGTCCTGACAAGTCACCAGAATGTCCTGACAAGTCACCAGAATGTCCTGACAAGTCACCAGAATGTCCTGACAAGTCACCAGAATGTCCTGACAAGTCACCAGAATGTCCTGACAAGTCACCAGAATGTCCTGACAAGTCACCAGAATGTCCTGACAAGTCACCAGAATGTCCTGACAGTCACCAGAATGTCTTGACAAGTCACCAGAATGTCTTGACAAGTCACCAGAATGTCCTGAAAAGTCACCAGAATGTCCTGACAAGTCACCAGAATGTCCTGACAAGTCACCAGAATGTCCTGAAAAGTCACCAGAATGTCCTTACAAGTCACCAGAATGTCCTGACAAGTCACCAGAATGTCCTGACAAGTCACCAGAATGTCCTGACAAGTCACCAGAATGTCCTGACAAGTCACCAGAATGTCTTGACAAGTCACCAGAATGTCTTGACAAGTCACCAGAATGTCTTGACAAGTCACCAGAATGTCTTGACAAGTCACCAGAATGTCTTGACAAGTCACCAGAATGTCCTGACAAGTCACCAGAATGTCCTGACAAGTCACCAGAATGTCCTGACAAGTCACCAGAATGTCCTGACAAGTCACCAGAATGTTCTGACAAGTCTCATCAATCTACACACAATTCCCGATTTAAACAATTCTTGCAAATGTATTAAAAATTTAAAACTGAAATATCACATTTACTGTATGTTAGGTGGTAGATTATGTGCTGTGCTCAAGACATGATACTGCAGCACTGGTAGGAGAAAAGAAAAGAGAATTACTCTGATATGAGTCACTGGTTCACACACACACACACACACACACACACGCACACACACACACAGACACGCACACGCACACGCACACACACACACGCACGCACACACACACACACACACACACATGCACACGCACACACACACACACACACACACACACACACACACACACTCACACTCACACTCACACACAGACACGCACACGCACACGCACACACACACACGCACGCACACACACACACACACACACACACATGCACACACACACACACACCACAGGAGGCTGCTGAGGGGAAGATGAGAGCCAGATTCATCATAGCGCTTGATGGTGTTTGCGACTGCACTTGAAGAAACTTTAAATGTTCTTGAAATTTTCTGGATTGACTGACCTTCATGTTTTAAAGGAATGATGGACTGTCGTTTCTCTTTGCTTATTTGAGATGTTCTTGCCATAATATGGACTTGGTCTTTTACCAAATTGGGCTATCTTCTGTATACCACCCCTACCTTGTCACAACACAACTGATTGGCTCAAACGCATTAAGAAGGAAATAAATTCCACAGATTAACTTTTAGCAAGGCACACCTGTAACTTGAAATGCATTCCAGGTGACTACCTCATGAAGTTGGTTAAGAGAATGCCACAAGTGTGCAAAGCTGTCATCAAGGCAAAGGGTGGCTATTTGAAGAATCTCAAATATAAAATATATTTTGATTTGTTTAACACTTTTTTGGTTACTACATGATTCCATATGTGTTATTTCATAGTTTTGATGTCTTCACTATTATTCTACAATGTAGAAAATAGTAAAAATAAAGAAAAACCCTTGAATGAGTAGGTGTTCTAAAACATTTGACTGGTACTGTATATATAGTGCCAAAAATAAGGGTTTCAATACAAATATTTCTTATATCTCTCAGATATAGCACAGACACTTTAGAACAAACTTCCTTTGTATATAATTGTTTTGGGGACTATTTGTTGCTCCATGTAGTGAATCTGTTATTCAATGTGTTTGTATGGGCTAATAGCAGTAAGGCCAAAACATGTTTTCATCAAATCATTTTGTAATATTTCAAATAATTGAAAATCAAATAGATAAGTGATCCTTGGTATGATAAATGTTGTCTAATGGTGCCTCCTTGTGGAGGAGGTTAGTGTTGTCTAATGGTGCCTCCTTGTGGAGGAGGGAGGTTAGTGTTGTCTAATGGTGCCTCCTTGTGGAGGAGGTTAGTGTTGTCTAATGGCGCCTCCTTGTGGTGGAGGGAGGTTAGTGTTGTCTAATGGTGCCTCCTTGTGGAGAAGGGAGGTTAGTGTTGTCTAATGGTGCCTCCTTGTGGTGGAGGGAGGTTAGTGTTGTCTAATGGTGCCTCCTTGTGGAGGAGGTTAGTGTTGTCTAATGGCGCCTCCTTGTGGTGGAGGGAGGTTAGTGTTGTCTAATGGTGCCTCCTTGTGGAGGAGGTTAGTGTTGTCTAATGGTGCCTCCTTGTGGAGGAGGGAGGTTAGTGTTGTCTAATGGTGCCTCCTTGTGGAGGAGGTTAGTGTTGTCTAATGGTGCCTCCTTGTGGAGGAGAGAGGTTAGTGTTGTCTAATGGTGCCTCCTTGTGGAGGAGGTTAGTGTTGTCTAATGGTACCTCCTTGTGGAGGAGGGAGGTTAGTGTTGTCTAATGGTGCCTCCTTGTGGAGGAGGTTAGTGTTGTCTAATGGTGCCTCCTTGTGGAGGAGGTTAGTGTTGTCTAATGGTGCCTCCTTGTGGAGGAGGTTAGTGTTGTCTAATGGTGCCTCCTTGTGGAGGAGGTTAGTGTTGTCTAATGGTGCCTCCTTGTGGAGGAGGGAGGTTAGTGTTGTCTAATGGTGCCTCCTTGTGGAGGAGGGAGGTTAGTGTTGTCTAATGGTGCCTCCTTGTGGAGGAGGTTAGTGTTGTCTAATGGTGCCTCCTTGTGGAGGAGGGAGGTTAGTGTTGTCTAATGGTGCCTCCTTGTGGAGGAGGGAGGTTAGTGTTGTCTAATGGTGCCTCTTTGTGGAGGAGGTTAGTGTTGTCTAATGGTGCCTCCTTGTGGAGGAGGTTAGTGTTGTCTAATGGTGCCTCCTTGTGGAGGAGGTTAGTGTTGTCTAATGGTGCCTCCTTGTGGAGGAGGTTAGTGTTGTCTAATAGTGCCTCCTTGTGGAGGAGGTTAGTGTTGTCTAATGGTGCCTCCTTGTGGAGGAGGGAGGTTAGTGTTGTCTAATGGTGCCTCCTTGTGGAGGAGGTTAGTGTTGTCTAATGGTGCCTCCTTGTGGAGGAGGTTAGTGTTGTCTAATGGTGCCTCCTTGTGGAGGAGGTTAGTGTTGTCTAATGGTGCCTCCTTGTGGAGGAGGTTAGTGTTGTCTAATGGTGCCTCCTTGTGGAGGAGGGAGGTGTTGCATTTGTGCCTTATGCCATTAGGCCAATCTTCACCTTTCTCAAAGTAACATTTTCTCAAACGTTATACTGAAAAATAGCAAGATTATAGAAAAAAAGTATGTCCTCAAGCTTTGAGTAAAGAGATACACAACTTCCTCTTGGATTACGGCTGAACTATGCAGTGGCAGATTGGCAGTTTTTTATATATACTGTATATAAAAATAAAAGGGTGAAAAGGGTGACATGGCCGGCGGCCTTTTATTGATTTTAGATCAATTTCTTTGTTATACTCATGATCAATGATCTGACAGGCTGAGCTGAGGTCACGCAAACTCACATTTAAAGTCAAAACGCTGCATCCGTTAGACAGCCAATATCATGGATTGTAAAAAAAAAAAAAAAAAAACTGAAAGGGTGCCTATACACTCAGAAAGAGCACATTCTATATTGTCAACTCACTCAAAACGTCTGATTTTTTTTTGGAGCGGCTAAAACCATGATTTGATCAAACAGTAAAGTGCATTATCCTCATGATTCCTGTAATGAAAGTGTCTGAGGCCTTACTGGGGCCTGCTGCTATGATGAGCACTCTCCTCTCACCATGCGCTCCAGAGAAAAAATGCGTTATGTTATTTTTAAGGACAAATATTGATGCCGTAAGTCAACGGTGCCACCTGTCAATGAATCTACAGATGCACCATTGAGAGCATTCTGTCGGGCTGCATCCCCGCCTGGTACGGCAACTGCACCACGCTCAATCGCATGGCTCTCCAGAGGGTGGTGCGGTCAGCCCAATGCCTGCCCTCCAGGGCCCGGTTTCCTAAAAGCATCTTAAGGCTAAGTTCATCATTAGAACCTTCTTAGGAGCATAGTTAAATAAAAGCTGATTAGCTGTTCAGGAGTCTTATGGCATAAGCTGTTGAGAAGCCTTTTTGGACCTAGACTTGGCACTCGGGTACCGCTTGCCATGTGGTAGCAGAGTGAACAGTCTGTGACTAGTGTGGCTGGAGTCTTTTTTATTTATTTAACCTTTATTTAACTAGGCAGTTAAGAACAAATTCTTATTTACAATGACGGCCTACACCAGCCAAACCCGGACGACGCTGGGCCAATTGTGCGACGCCGGGCCAATTGTGCAACGCCCTATGGGACTCCCAATCACGGCCGGTTGTGATACAGCCTGGAATCGAACCAGGGGGTCTGTAGTGACGCCTCAAGCACTGAGATAGAGGTGCCTTAGACCACTGCGCCACACGGGACAATTTTTAGGGCCTTCCTCTGACACCGCCTGGTATAGAGGTCCTGGATGGCAGGAAGCTTGGCCCGAGTGATGTACTGGGCCGTACGCACTACCCTCTGTAGTGCCTTGTGGTCGGAGGCCGAGCAGTTGCCATACCGGGCAGTGACACAACCAGTCAGGATGCTCTCGATGGTGCAAATGTAGAACTGTTTGAGGATCTGAGGACCCATGCCAAATATGTTCAGTCTCCTGAGGGGGAATAGGCTTTGTCGTGCCCTCTTCACGACTGTCTTGGTGTGTTTGGACCATGATAG
Source organism: Coregonus lavaretus (assembly GCF_964263955.1). Lineage (NCBI taxonomy): Eukaryota > Metazoa > Chordata > Actinopteri > Salmoniformes > Salmonidae > Coregonus > Coregonus lavaretus. Next base: position 178,789 of record NW_028161756.1, read on the forward strand.
TTTGTTGGTGATGTGGACACCAAGGAACTTGAAGCTCTCAACCTGCTCCACTACAGCCCCGTCGATGAGAATGGGGGCGTGCTCGGTCCTCTTTTTCCTGTAGTCCACAATCATCTCCTTTGTCTTGATCACGTTGAGGGAGAGGTTGTTATCCTGGCACCACACGGCCAGGTGTCTGCCCTCCTCCCTATAGGCTGTCTCATCATTGTCTGTGATCAGGCCTACCACTGTTGTGTCGTCTGCAAACTTAATGATGGTGTTGGAGTCGTGCCTGAACATGACACGCAGTCATGGGTGAACAGGGAGTACAGGAGGGGACTGAGCATGCACCCCTGAGGGGCCCCCGTGTTGAGGATCAGTGTGGCAGATGTGTTGTTACCTACCCTTACCACCTGGAGGCGGCCCATCAGGAAGTCCAGGATCCAGTTTCAGAGGGAGGTGTTTAGTCCCAGGGTCCTTAGCTTTGTGATGAGCTTTGAGGGCACTATGGTGTTGAACGCTGAATGCAATAGAGATTGCATCATCTGTGGATCTGTTGGGGCGGTATGCAAATTGGAGTGGGTCTAGGGTTTCTGGGATAATGTTGTTGATGTGAGCAATGACCAGCCTTTCAAAGCACTTCATGGCTACAAACGTGAGTGCCATGGGTCGGTAGTCATTTAGGCAGGTTACCTTAGTGTTATTGGGCACAGGGACTATGGTGGTCTGCTTGAAACATGTTGGTATTACAGACTCAGTCAGGGACAGGTTGAAAATGTCAGTGAAGACACTTGCCAGTTGGTCAGCGCATGCTCGGAGTACATGTCCTGGTAATCCGTCTGGCCCTGCGGCCTTGTGAATGTTGACCTGTTTAAAGGTCTTACTTACATTGGCTACGGAGAGCGTGATCACACAGTCATCCGGAACAGCTGATGCTCTCATGCATGCTTCAGTGTTGCTTGCCTCAAAGCGAGCATAGAAGTAATTTAGCTTGTCTGGTAGGCTCGTGTCACTGGGCAGCTCGTGGCTGTGCTTCCTTTTGTACTCTGTAATAGTTTGCAACCCCTGCCCCGTCCGACGAGCGTCAGAGCCGGTGTAGTATGATTCAATCTTAGTCCTGTATAGTCCTTTCCTGTTTATGGTTCGTCGGAGGGCATAGCAGGATTTCTTATAAACATCCAGGTTAGAGTCCCGCTCCTTGAAAGCGGCAGCTCTACCCTTTAGCTCAGTGCGGATGTTGCCTGTAATCCATGGCTTCTGGTTGTGGTCCTCTGTAGCTCAATTGGTAGAGCATGGTGCTTGTAACGCCAGGGTAGTGGGTTTGATCCCCGGGACCACCCATACGTAAAAATGTATGCACACATGACTGTAAGTCGCTTTGGATAAAAGCGTCTGCTAAATGGCATATTATATGTACGTACGGTCACTGTGGGGACGACATTATTGATGAAGCCAGTGACTGATGTGGTGAACTCCTCAATGCCATCGGAAAATCCCAGAACATATTCCAGTCTGTGCTAGCAAAACAGTCCTGTAGCTTAGCATCTGCGTCATCTGACCACTTCCTTATTGACCGAGTCACTGGTGCTTCCTGCTTTAGTTTTTCAGGAGGATAGAGTTATGGTCAGATTTGCCAAATGGAGGGTGAGGGAGAGCTTTGTACGTGTCTCTGTGTGTGGAGTAAAGGTGGTCTAGAGTTTTTTTTCTCCTCTGGTTGCACATTTAACATGCTGGTAGAAATGAGGTCAAATGGATTGAAAATAGTAAAAATAAAGAAAAACCCTGGAATGAGTAGGTGTGTCCAAATTTTTGACTGGTAGTATATATACATTTAGTCATTTAGCAGACGCTCTTATCCAGAGTGACTTACAGTTAATGCATTCATCTTAAGATACAGTAGCCAGGTGAGACAACCACATATCAGAGTAGTTAGTATATTCATCTTCAGATAGCTAGGTGAGACAACCACATATCAGAGTAGTTAGTATATTCATCTTCAGATAACTAGGTGAGACAACCACATATCCCAGTAGTTAGTATATTCATCTCCAGGTTCATCTCTCTGTAGGTGATGGCTTTGTTATGGAAGGTTTGGGAATCGCTTCCTTTTAGGTGGTTGGAGAATTTAACGGCTCTTTTCTGGATTTTGATCATTAGCGGGTATTGGCCTAATTCTGTCACAGTAAGTACATGTTTCCTCAGTAAGGGCATGTTTCCTCAGTAAGGGCATGTTTCCTCAGTAAGGGCATGTTTCCTCAGTAAGGGCATGTTTCCTCAGTAAGGGCATGTTTCCTCAGTAAGGACATGTTTCCTCAGTAAGGGCATGTTTCCTCAGTAAGGGCATGTTTCCTCAGTAAGGGCATGTTTCCTCAGTAAGGGCATGTTTCCTCAGTAAGGGCATGTTTCCTCAGTAAGGGCATGTTTCCTCAGTAAGGGCATGTTTCCTCAGTAAGGGCATGTTTCCTCAGTAAGGACATGTTTCCTCAGTAAGGGCATGTTTCCTCAGTAAGGGCATGTTTCCTCAGTAAGGGCATGTTTCCTCAGTAAGGGCATGTTTCCTCAGTAAGGGCATGTTTCCTCAGTAAGGGCATGTTTCCTCAGTAAGGGCATGTTTCCTCAGTAAGGACATGTTTCCTCAGTAAGGGCATGTTTCCTCAGTAAGGGCATGTTTCCTCAGTAAGGGCATGTTTCCTCAGTAAGGGCATGTTTCCTCAGTAAGGGCATGTTTCCTCAGTAAGGGCATGTTTCCTCAGTAAGGACATGTTTCCTCAGTAAGGGCATGTTTCCTCAGTAAGGGCATGTTTCCTCAGTAAGGGCATGTTTCCTCAGTAAGGGCATGTTTCCTCAGTAAGGGCATGTTTCCTCAGTAAGGACATGTTTCCTCAGTAAGGGCATGTTTCCTCAGTAAGGGCATGTTTCCTCAGTAAGGGCATGTTTCCTCAGTAAGGGCATGTTTCCTCAGTAAGGGCATGTTTCCTCAGTAAAGGGCATGTTTCCTCAGTAAAGGCAGCTACCAGCAGTCAGAGCTAGCAGGACAAAACTAGTGCTAGTGTTAGAGCAAGAAAGACCAGGGTGTTTTTTGTTTTGATGATATGGGGTCTGATATCGGCTATCCTTCACCCACCAGTAGTTCCTGTTGAATAGAAATAAAGATACTGGGTTAATTAGGAGCCATGACAACAAACCATCGTCCATCGCTGAGTCTACAACAGCAGCACAGGCAGATAGCAGGACACCTGTTGATATATCTCATGTATCTGCTGGAAACCTCTATCCAAAGACACATATAGCCATGGGGCATACAAACCATGTTCTACCAACTGATCCCTACAACACCATAGATATACAGTAACACCATGTTCTACCAACTGATCCCTACAACACCATATATATACAGTAACACCATGTTCTACCAATGAAAGAAGTTAGAGCCCTGATCACAACAGAACAAACTACTATCGGATATGTTACTCAGGTCTCTGCTCTCTACTCTGCACTGATGTTGTCTGATATGTATTTCTTGTAATATCTTTCCTTCTAAAATAAAATACTATTTAAAGAAAACATCAAAAAGAACAGTTGTGAAACCATGAAAGAACAACACTCAGGAAACTAAACTATGTTTCAAGAACCCCCCTCTTTCACGTCCTCTTAGCCCCTTCCCCTTAGCTGAATCCCCATGGCCACTTCCTCTTAGCCCCTTCCCCGTAACTGAATTCCCATGGCCACTTCCTCTTAGCCCCTTCCCCTTAGCTGAATCCCCATGGCCACTTCCTCTTAGCCCCTTCCCCTTAGCTGAATCCCCATGGCCACTTCCTCTTATCCCCTTCCCCTTAGCTGAATCCCCATGGCCACTTCCTCTTATCCCCTTCCCCTTAGCTGAATCCCCATGGCCACTTCCTCTTAGCCCCTTCCCCTTAGCTGAATCCCCATGGCCACTTCCTCTTAGCCCCTTCCCCTTAGCTGAATCCCCATGGCCACTTCCTCTTAGCCCCTTCCCCTTAGCTGAATCCCCATGGCCACTTCCTCTTAGCCCCTTCCCCGTAACTGAATCCCCATGGCCACTTCCTCTTAGCCCCTTCCCCTTAGCTGAATCCCCATGGCCACTTCCTCTTAGCCCCTTCCCCTTAGCTGAATCCCCATGGCCACTTCCTCTTAGCCCCTTCCCCTTAGCTGAATCCCCATGGCCACTTCCTCTTTGCCCCTTCCCCGTAAAATGTATGCAGCCATGACTGTAAGTGGCTTTGGATGAAAGCGTCTGCTAAATGGTACATCTCCTGTGACTTTATGAGAATACTTATTCTGCAAGGAGAAGTACCAGTCATGTGCAGGTGAGAGAGATAGTTTCATGAGATTTCAGAAGCATAATGTTCATACATATGATCACATGTTCAGAAGGCAAAATGTTCTATGTGGCAATAGAATCCCTTTACAGAACTATAGTTTAGAATCCCTTTACAGAACTATAGTTTAGAATCCCTTTACAGAACTATAGTTTAGAATCCCTTTACAGAACTATAGTTTAGAATCCCTTTACAGAACAATAGTTTAGAATCCCTTTACAGAACAATAGTTTAGAATCTCTTTACAGAACTATAGTTTAGAATCCCTTTACAGAACAATAGTTTAGAATCCCTTTACAGAACTATAGTTTAGAATCCCTTTACAGAACGATAGTTTAGAATCCCTTTACATAACTATAGTTTAGAATCCCTTAACAGAACAATAGTTTAGAATCCCTTTACAGAACTATAGTTTAGAATCCCTTTACAGAACTATAGTTTAGAATCCCTTAACAGAACTATAGTTTAGAATCCCTTTACAGAACTATAGTTAAGAATCCCTTTACAGAACTATAGTTTAGAATCCCTTTACAGAACTATAGTTTAGAATCCCTTTACAGAACTATAGTTTAGAATCCCTTTACAGAACTATAGTTTAGAATCCCTTTACATAACTATAGTTTAGAATCCCTTTACAGAACTATAGTTTAGAATCCCTTTACAGAACAATAGTTTAGAATCCCTTTACAGAACAATAGTTTAGAATCCCTTTACAGAACTATAAATTAGAATCCCTTTACAGAACTATAGTTTAGAATCCCTTTACAGAACTATAGTTTAGAATCCATTTACAGAACTATAGTTTAGAATCCCTTTACAGAACTATATCTTAGAATCCCTTTACAGAACTATAGTTTAGAATCCCTTTACAGAACTATAGTTTAGAATCCCTTAACAGAACTATAGTTTAGAATCCCTTTACATAACTATAGTTTAGAATCCCTTAACAGAACTATAGTTTAGAATCCCTTTACAGAACTATAGTTTAGAATCCCTTTACAGAACTATAAATTAGAATCCCTTTACAGAACTATAGTTTAGAATCCCTTTACAGAACTATAGTTTAGAATCCCTTTACATAACTATAGTTTAGAATCCCTTTACAGAACTATAGTTTAGAATCCCTTTACAGAACTATAGTTTAGAATCCCTTTACAGAACTATAGTTTAGAATCCCTTTACAGAACTATAGTTTAGAATCCCTTTACAGAACTATAGCTTAGAATCCCTTTACAGAACAATAGTTTAGAATCCCTTTACATAACTATAGTTTAGAATCCCTTTACAGAACTATAGTTTAGAATCCCTTTACAGAACTATAGTTTAGAATCCCTTTACAGAACTATAGTTTAGAATCCCTTTACAGAACTATAGTTTGGAATCCCTTAACATAACAATAGTTTAGAATCCCTTTACAGAACAATAGTTTAGAATCCCTTTACAGAACTATAGTTTAGAATCCCTTTACAGAACTATAGTTTAGAATCCCTTTACAGAACTATAGTTTAGAATCCCTTTACAGAACTATAGTTTAGAATCCCTTTACAGAACTATAGTTTAGAATCCCTTTACAGAACAATAGTTTAGAATCCCTTTACAGAACAATAGTTTAGAATCCCTTTACAGAACTATAGTTTAGAATCCCTTTACAGAACTATAGTTTAGAATCCCTTTACAGAACTATAGTTTAAAATCCCTTTACAGAACTATAGTTTAGAATCCCTTTACAGAACAATAGTTTAGAATCCCTTTACAGAACAATAGTTTAGAATCCCTTTACAGAACAATAGTTTAGAATCCCTTTACAGAACAATAGTTTAGAATCCCTTTACAGAACAATAGTTAAGAATCCCTTTACAGAACTATAGTTTAGAATCCCTTTACAGAACTATAGTTTAGAATCCCTTTACAGAACTATAGTTTAGAATCCCTTTACAGAACTATAGTTTAGAATCCCTTTACATAACTATAGTTTAGAATCCCTTTACAGAACTATAGTTTAGAATCCCTTTACAGAACAATAGTTTAGAATCCCTTTACAGAACTATAAATTAGAATCCTTTTACAGAACTATAGTTTAGAATCCCTTTACAGAACTATAGTTTAGAATCCCTTTACAGAACTATAGTTTAGAATCCCTTTACAGAACTATAGTTTAGAATCCCTTTACAGAACTATAGTTTAGAATCCATTTACAGAACTATAGTTTAGAATCCCTTTACAGAACTATATCTTAGAATCCCTTTACAGAACTATAGTTTAGAATCCCTTTACAGAACTATAGTTTAGAATCCCTTAACAGAACTATAGTTTAGAATCCCTTTACATAACTATAGTTTAGAATCCCTTAACAGAACTATAGTTTAGAATCCCTTTACAGAACTATAGTTTAGAATCCCTTTACAGAACTATAAATTAGAATCCCTTTACAGAACTATAGTTTAGAATCCCTTTACAGAACTATAGTTTAGAATCCCTTTACAGAACTATAGTTTAGAATCCCTTTACAGAACTATAGTTTAGAATCCCTTTACAGAACTATAGTTTAGAATCCCTTTACAGAACTATAGTTTAGAATCCCTTTACAGAACTATAGCTTAGAATCCCTTTACAGAACAATAGTTTAGAATCCCTTTACATAACTATAGTTTAAAATCCCTTTACAGAACTATAGTTTAGAATCCCTTTACAGAACTATAGTTTAGAATCCCTTTACAGAACTATAGTTTAGAATCCCTTTACAGAACTATAGTTTGGAATCCCTTAACATAACTATAGTTTAGAATCCCTTTACAGAACAATAGTTTAGAATCCCTTTACAGAACTATAGTTTAGAATCCCTTTACAGAACTATAGTTTAGAATCCCTTTACAGAACAATAGTTTAGAATCCCTTTACAGAACTATAGTTTAGAATCCCTTTACAGAACTATAGTTTAGAATCCCTTTACAGAACTATAGTTTAGAATCCCTTTACAGAACTATAGTTTAGAATCCCTTTACAGAACTATAGTTTAGAATCCCTTTACAGAACAATAGTTTAGAATCCCTTTACAGAACAATAGTTTAGAATCCCTTTACAGAACTATAGTTTAGAATCCCTTTACAGAACTATAGTTTAGAATCCCTTTACATAACTATAGTTTAGAATCCCTTTACAGAACAATAGTTTAGAATCCCTTTACAGAACAATAGTTTAGAATCCCTTTACAGAACAATAGTTTAGAATCCCTTTACAGAACAATAGTTTAGAATCCCTTTACAGAACTATAGTTTAGAATCCCTTAACAGAACTATAGTTTAGAATCCATTTACAGAACTATAGTTTAGAATCCCTTTACAGAACTATATCTTAGAATCCCTTTACAGAACTATAGTTTAGAATCCCTTTACAGAACTATAGTTTAGAATCCCTTTACAGAACTATATCTTAGAATCCCTTTACAGAACTATAGTTTAGAATCCCTTTACAGAACTATAGTTTAGAATCCCTTTACCGAACAATAGTTTAGAATCCCTTTACAGAACTATAGTTTAGAATCCCTTTACAGAACTATAGTTTAGAATCCCTTTACAGAACTATAACTTAGAATCCCTTTACAGAACAATAGTTTAGAATCCCTTTACATAACTATAGTTTAGAATCCCTTTACAGAACTATAGTTTAGAATCCCTTTACAGAACAATAGTTTAGAATCCCTTTACAGAACTATAGTTTAGAATCCCTTTACAGAACTATAGTTTAGAATCCCTTTACAGAACTATAGTTTAGAATCCCTTAACAGAACTATAGTTTAGAATCCCTTTACAGAACAATAGTTTAGAATCCCTTTACAGAACTATAGTTTAGAATCCCTTTACAGAACTATAGTTTAGAATCCCTTTACAGAACTATAGTTTAAAATCCCTTTACAGAACTATAGTTTAGAATCCCTTTACAGAACTATAGTTTAGAATCCCTTTACAGAACAATAGTTTAGAATCCCTTTACAGAACAATAGTTTAGAATCCCTTTACAGAACAATAGTTTAGAATCCCTTTACAGAACTATAGTTTAGAATCCCTTTACAGAACTATAGTTTAGAATCCATTTACAGAACTATAGTTTAGAATCCCTTTACAGAACTATATCTTAGAATCCCTTTACAGAACTATAGTTTAGAATCCCTTTACAGAACTATAGTTTAGAATCCCTTTACAGAACTATATCTTAGAATCCCTTTACAGAACTATAGTTTAGAATCCCTTTACAGAACCATAGTTTAGAATCCCTTTACCGAACAATAGTTTAGAATCCCTTTACAGAACTATAGTTTAGAATCCCTTTACAGAAATATAGTTTAGAATCCCTTTACAGAACAATAGTTTAGAATCCCTTTACAGAACAATAGTTTAGAATCCCTTTACAGAACTTCATTGAGGAACATACTTTTAATTCAACTCAGTGAAAATGGACTCTGAGGTATCTGTTTGTTCACGCGTTGAGATCGTATCCTTCCTTTAACCCTTGTAGGGTTAAATCCTTAGATTGCAATATCTACTAACCTAACATATGGAATTGTTTTAAGATGGTCATAAAATTGATCATTTCACAATTTGAATTGGAATTTTAAGACCCCTGTATGTATAACAAAAATATATAAAAATGTATTTGATGAAACGTTGAATGTGGCCTTTACTGTTATAGCCTGGAGAAACACATTACATTTGGTATTTACTGTTATAGCCTGGAGAAACACATTACATTTGGTATTTACTGTTATAGCCTGGAGAAACACATTACATTTGGTATTTACTGTTATAGCCTGGAGAAACACATTACATTTGGTATTTACTGTTATAACCTGGAGAAACTCATTACATTTGGTATTTACTGTTATAGCCTGGAGAAACACATTACATTTGCTATTTACTGTTATAGCCTGGAGAAACACATTACATTTGCTATTTACTGTTGTAGCCTGGAGAAACACATTACAGTGGGGAAAAAAAGTATTTAGTCAGCCACCAATTGTGCAAGTTCTCCCACTTAAAAAGATGAGAGAGGCCTGTCATTTTCATCATAGGTACACGTCAACTATGACAGACAAAATGAGAAAAGAAAATCCAGAAAATCACATTGTAGGATTTTTAATGAATTTATTTGCAAATTATGGTGGAAAATAAGTATTTGGTCAATAACAGAAGTTTCTCAATACTTTGTTATATACCCTTTGTTGGCAATGACACAGGTCAAACGTTTTCTGTAAGTCTTCACAAGGTTTTCACACACTGTTGCTGGTATTTTGGCCCATTCCTCCATGCAGGTCTCCTCTAGAGCAGTGATGTTTTGGGGCTGTCGCTGGGCAACACAGACTTTCAACTCCTTCCAAAGATTTTCTATGGGGTTGAGATCTGGAGACTGGCTAGGCCACTCCAGGACCTTGAAATGCTTCTTACGAAGCCACTCCTTCGTTGCCCGGGCGGTGTGTTTGGGATCATTGTCATGCTGAAAGACCCAGCCACGTTTCATCTTCAATGCCCTTGCTGATGGAAGGAGGTTTTCACTCATAATCTCACGATACATGGCCCCATTCATTCTTTCCTTTACACGGATCAGTCGTCCTGGTCCCTTTGCAGAAAAACAGCCCCAAAGCATGATGTTTCCATCCCCATGCTTCACAGTAGGTATGGTGTTCTTTGGATGCAACTCAGCATTCTTTGTCCTCCAAACACGACGAGTTGAGTTTTTACCAAAAAGTTATATTTTGGTTTCATCTGACCATATGACATTCTCCCAATCCTCTTCTGGATCATCCAAATACACTCTAGCAAACTTCAGACGGGCCTGGACATGTACTGGCTTAAGCAGGGGGACACGTCTGGCCCTGCAGGATTTGAGTCCCTGGCGGCGTAGTGTGTTACTGATGGTAGGCTTTGTTACTTTGGTCCCAGCTCTCTGCAGGTCATTCACTAGGTCCTGGACTAGGTCCCTAGGTTACATTTGGTATTTACTGTTATAGCCTGGAGAAACACATTACATTTGGTATTTACTGTTATAGCCTAGAGAAACACATTACATTTGGTATTTACTGTTATAGCCTGGAGAAACACATTACATTTGGTATTTACTGTTATAGCCTGGAGAAACACATTACATTTGGTATTTACTGTTATAGCCTGGAGAAACACATTACATTTGGTATTTACTGTTATAGCCTGGAGAAACACATTACATTTGGTATTTACTGTTATAGCCTGGAGAAACACATTACATTTGGTATTTACTGTTATAGCCTGGAGAAACACATTACATTTGGTATTTACTGTTATAGCCTGGAGAAACACATTACATTTGGTATTTACTGTTATAGCCTAGAGCAACACATTACATTTGGTATTTACTGTTATAGCCTGGAGAAACACATTACATTTGGTATTTACTGTTATAGCCTGGAGAAACACATTATATTTGGTATTTACTGTTATAGTCCAGAGAAACACATTACATATGGCCTTTACTGCTTTTTCATAAAGACCATTAATTCAGAGAGAGAGAGCTCCATTATGGATCCCAAGCAGGCAGGGCATTCAATGGGCAGTGGTGGGGATGAGATGGGTCAATGGAGTCACTCTCTCCCTCTCTCTCGCTCTCTTTCTCTCTCTCTCAGTCTCTCTCTCTCTCTCTCTCTCTCTCTCTCTCTCTCTCTCTCTCTCTCTCTCTCTGTCTCTCTCTCTCTGTCTCTCTCTCTCTCTCTCTCTGTCTCTCTCTCTCTCTCTCTCTGTCTCTCTCTCTCTCTCTCTCTCTCTCTCTCTCTCTCTCTCTCTCCCTCTCTCTTTCCCCTGTGTGTTCCAGGATATTACTGGCTCCATCCCTGCTGGCTCTTCTTGCTGCCCCTGCGCCTGGAGGATGAAAAGCTGCCCTGTCTGAGATCTTTCACTTTGTCTGAACCCGCTGCTGTTCAAAATGTGATGGAACACTGGTTCTAACCTTAACTATTACTCTGCCATTACGTGTTGTTTTTACCCCTTTTGCATTCAGCAGAGAGGGATCATTTTTACTTGTTTCTCTCTCTTTGCTAGACAGAAAATGTAGAGCTCCTTTATGTTTGGAATTAACCTAACATTTAGCTTTGCCCCCTGACTGACACCAACACGCAGAAGGTGAAGAGACCCCAAAACCATAGATATGTAAAATGCTTTTCCTCATGTAGCCACCAGGGGGAGATCCCTCCCTGTGCTAGCTTTGTTGGTCTGACTGGGTAGTGGCCTAGCCGTTCACCACACAGGTACAGGAGATGGCAGGCTGCAATAGAGAAGTCTATAGACTGTCCAGGATGTAGGCTGACAGTCATACTGTAGAGAGGTCTATAGACTGTCCAGGATGTAGGCTGACAGTCATACTGTAGAGAGGTCTATAGACTGTCCAGGATGTAGGCTGACAGTCATACTGTAGAAACCATTCAAAATAACTGTCAGTAGAATCACTAGCCTATGAGAGCAACACACACATACACACATACACACATCATTTGCTCTCTGCTACTCTGTTCTTTATTTTACTCTTATTATTATCTAATGATGTACATACACTACATGACCAAAAGCATGTGGACACTTGCTCGTCCAACATCTCATTCCATAATCATGGTCATTAATACGGAGTTGGTCCCCCTCCTTTGCTGCTATAACAGCCTCCACTCTTCTGGGAAGGCTTTCCACTAGATGTTGGAATATTGCTGCGGGGACTTCCTTCCATTCAGCCACAAGAGCATTAGTGAGGTCGGGCACTGATGTTGGGCGATTAGGCCTAGCTCGCAGTCGGCGTTCCAATTCATCCCAAAGGTGTTCGATGGGGTTGAGGTCAGGGCTCTGTGCAGGCCAGTCAAGTTCTTCCACACCGAACTCGACAAACCATTTCTGTACGGACCTCGCTTTGTAAGAGGTCCGTACAGGCTTTCCCCAAACTGTTGCCATAAAATTGGAAGCACAGAATCGTCTAGAATGTCATTGTACGCTGTAGCATTAAGATTCCCCTTGACTGGAACTAAGGGGCCTAGCCCGAACCATGAAAAACAGACCCAGACCATTATTCCTCCTCCACCAAACTTTACAGATGGCATTATGCATTGGGGCAGGTTGCGTTCTCTCGGCATCTGCCAAACCCAGATTCGTCCGTCAGACCTCCAGATGGTGAGGCATGATTCATCACTCCAGAGAATGTGTTTCCACTGCTCCAATGCTTGGCATCGCGTATGGTGATCTTAGGCTTGTGTGCAGCTGCTCGGCCATGGAAACCCATTCCATTAAGCTCCCGACGAACAGTTCTTGTGCTGACATTGCTTCCAGAGGCAGTTTGGAACTCGGTAGTGAGTGTTGCAACCGAGGACATGCGATTTTTACACGTTACGCGATTCAGCACTCAGCGGTTCCGTTCTGTGAGCTTGTGTGGCCTACTATTTCGCAGCTGAGCCGGTGTTGCTCCTAGACGTTTCCACTTCACAATAACAGCACTTACAGTTGACCGGGGCAGCTCTAGCAGGGCAGAAATTTGATGAACTGATTTGTTGGAAAGGTGGCATCCTATGACGGTGCCATGTTGAAAGTCACTGAGCTCTTCAGTAAGGCCATTCTACTGCCAATATTTGTCTATGGAGAGTGCATGGCTGTGTGCTCGATTTTATACACCTGTCAGCAATGGGTGTAGCTAAAATAACCGAATCCACAAATTTGATCTACCTCAAATACCTCGTACCTCTGCACATTGATCTGGTACTGGTACTCCCTGTATATAACTCCACATTGATCTGGTACTGGTACTCCCTGTATATAACTCCACATTGATCTGGTACTGGTACTCCCTGTATATAACTCCACATTGATCTGGTACTGGTACTCCCTGTATATAACTCCACATTGATCTGGTACTGGTACTCCCTGTATATAACTCCATTCTTGTGTGTTTTATTTTATTCCTCTTGGGCTTTATTTTAGGGCTGGTAAGCAAGCATTTCACCAGTAAGGTCTCCACCCGTTGTATTTGGTGCATGTGACAAATAACATTTTATTTAATTTTATTTAATTTTCAGTTGGAATGAACTTCATTTTGGGATTAGCCTGTTTTAGAACAAAAGGTTCCAAGGATGTAGAGTCCTTCACTTGCATATGGCACCCCTAAATATTCTATATAGAACCCCAATGAACACTTTTGAATGAACTTGTTTTTTTGAGGAGTGTTGTACATTTACAATAGGGTAGTTAGCTAGTTGTTTAGTAAATGGTTGTTTCCTTTTGTCAGGTGGTCATCTGATCTGGCCGGGCAAGGACTTTCTCTCTCTCTCTCTCTCTCTCTCTCTCTCTCTCTCTCTCTCTCTCTCTCTCTCTCTCTCTCTCTCTCTCTCTCTCTCTCTCTCTCTCTCTCTCTCTCTCTCTCTCTCTCTCTCTCTCTCTCTCTCTCTCTGTTTCTCTCTCTCTCTGTAAACCCACCAGGTTTCTTCCTAGGTTCCTGCCTTCTAGGGAGTTTGTTCCTAGCCACTGTGCTGCTGCCTCTCCATTGCTGACTCTTCAGGGTTTCAGGCTGGGTATCTGTAAAGCACTTTGTGACAACTGCTGATGTAAAAAGAGCTTTATAAAATACATTTGATTTATTAATTTGATTGATTGATTGGCTGATTCATCCTGCAGGTGGCAGAAGGAAGAACTAAATTAACCCATTTAAAAACACAGTTCTTAGCTAACACTGAATATTGAATATATGACGGGACAGACAGTACCCCATGGTAAGAGGTTAAAAGATTCAAAAAATATTATTAGGCGTAATGTTTTGTGGATATTGATGACCCTCTGTGGTATTATTGATTCAGTGCATCAGATGACGATGTGAAATCATAATTGAGGAGTAATTCTAGCTCAGGTCCTTGAAGCGGCTCAAATTGACGCAGACGTCAAACGAGGTCTGAATATTTGTCATAGGATCGCATCTAATTATCCAGGCGGTCTGACAGACACACGACAGAGCCACAGTTTTCTCATCGATCAGCACAAACAATGAGAAGAAGCAAAAAAAACGATCAAAGAATTGTGAGATGTATCTCTGTTGATAGACCCCTACGAGGTCTCCTTGTGTCTTATTCACTCTCTGTAGAGCTCACGTCAGATCGTAGTAATAAGTACAGCGCGTCATAGTACCGTTGGACTAATGCAAGCCGGGCGTAAACCTCCCTCCCTCTCCAGCCCAGCTCGAACCCAAGAGGCTCCTCTGAAACAGAGTCACTTGCAATCAGAAAGCCTCCATTTAATTACAACACACAGGAAATTACCTGGTGAATGGGCTAGGTGCTGATAATGGGGGGCTGAGCCCGGGGGATGACAGACAGCTCCAGTCAGTACCTTCTAGAACCCCTATCGCAAACCAGGACTTATCAACAAAGAGAGAGAGAGGGCCGACCTCGTCTGGAAGCCTGCATAACAATCTGATTGTACTGTCAACCCGATTCATAATTAATGTATTTATCAAATTAATCATTGAAAAAAAATCCCTTTTCCGCTGCGGCTGGGAGCTTTTGCGAACAGTGGCTAAATTCATGGATCCGCTGGCTCCGCTTACGGCTAATAACGTTACTGTCAGTGTAATAGCCCCTGGAACGGGCTCGGAGCGGGCTGCTACCCCCAGGTCCCATGACAGACAAATTGCTCCTTTGTGTAGAAATGATATGGGGAATTTAGAGGTGGGGGTGGGGGGGGGGAGAGAATTATGTCGTTGTTTAGTGATAACAACAATTCCACCCTTGTCTCCACAAACTCTGTCAGTGTTTCCAAATGATGTCCCTATGGGCTCTGGTCAAATGTAGCGCACTATGTAGGGAATAGGGTGCTATTTGGGACGCAACCTCTTGGTATTGAGTTGGACAAACATGAAAGAACAGATCCTGTGTTGTCAGGAGAAGCTGGAGGAGTGGGCCAGGCTGATCCTGTGTTGTCAGGAGAAGCTGGAGGAGTGGGCAGGCTGATCCTGTGTTGTCAGTAGCAGCTGGAGGAGTGGGCAGGCTGATCCTGTGTTGTCAGTAGCAGCTGGAGGAGTGGGCAGGCTGATCCTGTGTTGTCAGTAGCAGCTGGAGGAGTGGGCAGGCTGATCCTGTGTTGTCAGGAGAAGCTGGAGGAGTGGGCAGGCTGATCCTGTGTTGTCAGGAGAAGCTGGAGGAGTGGGCCAGGCTAATCCTGTGTTGTCAGTAGCAGCTGGAGGAGGGGGAAGGCTGATCCTGTGTTGTCAGGAGAAGCTGGAGGAGAGGGCAGGCTGATCCTGTGTTGTCAGTAGCAGCTGGAGGAGTGGGGCAGGCTGATCCTGTGTTGTCAGGAGAAGCTGGAGGAGAGGGCAGGCTGATCCTGTGTTGTCAGTAGCAGCTGGAGGAGTGGGCAGGCTGATCCTGTGTTGTCAGTAGCAGCTGGAGGAGTGGGCCAGGCTGATCCTGTGTTGTCAGTAGCAGCTGGAGGAGTGGGCAGGCTGATCCTGTGTTGTCAGGAGAAGCTGGAGGAGTGGGCAGGCTGATCCTGTGTTGTCAGGAGAAGCTGGAGGAGTGGGCAGGCTGATCCTGTGTTGTCAGGAGAAGCTGGAGGAGTGGGCCAGGCTGATCCTGTGTTGTCAGTAGCAGCTGGAGGAGTGGGCAGGCTGATCCTGTGTTGTCAGTAGCAGCTGGAGGAGTGGGCCAGGCTGATCCTGTGTTGTCAGTAGCAGCTGGAGGAGTGGGCCAGGCTAATCCTGTGTTGTCAGGAGAAGCTGGAGGAGGGGGGCAGGCTGATCCTGTGTTGTCAGGAGAAGCTGGAGGAGGGGGCAGGCTGATCCTGTGTTGTCAGTAGCAAGGTTTTTGAAGATTTAAATAATAATCTGAAATACTCGGCCTCATTGAGGAGACCTCATCCTCTTGCCATTGTGAACTGTCAGTCTGGCTTGCTTAACAAATGCTCCTGAACATCTACATAACATATCCCTCTTTAAACATGCACTTACTTGGACGTGGAAACCTGGTCTAAAAACAAAAGAGAAGGAGGACATGCGATCCCAAAGCCACAGGCCACTGGAGAACAAAGGGTGAGGGGACACCAAGTAGCAAGGTGGGAGTGACCCTTTCTCCTGCTAGCCCTCTGAGTCTCTGACAACAGCCCCATTCATTCATGGCTTCTCCCTGTAGCTGAGACTGAGCTGTCCTTACCTGTCCTTACCTGGGCCAGAACAGAACCACAGACCTTTCATCTGACCGCATGTACAACAAGGTTCCTGAGCTACTCAACCGTCCACTGCAC
Organism: Coregonus lavaretus; assembly: GCF_964263955.1. NCBI lineage: Eukaryota > Metazoa > Chordata > Actinopteri > Salmoniformes > Salmonidae > Coregonus > Coregonus lavaretus. The sequence goes on from NW_028161756.1 coordinate 195,386, forward strand.
TATAAGCTCGTGGAGTCTAACATTACCGAGAGAGGTGCGTTCCATATGGCACCCTATTCCCTATATAGTGCTCTACTTTTGACCATGCCTCAGGTCTTCATAGAGAATATAGGGTGCCAAGCGCACCCCAGGAGTAAGAAAACCATGTGACCTATCCTGACCCAGGCTGAGTGCACTAGGTATCCTGACCCAGGCTGAGTGTACTAGGTATCCTGACCCAGGCTGAGTGCACTAGGTATCCTGACCCAGGCTGAGTGTACTAGGTATCCTGACCCAGGCTGAGTGTACTAGGTATCCTGACCCAGGCTGAGTGCACTAGGTATCCTGACCCAGGCTGAGTGTACTAGGTATCCTGACCCAGGCTGAGTGTACTAGGTATCCTGACCCAGGCTGAGTGTACTAGGTATCCTGACCCAGGCTGAGTGCACTAGGTATCCTGACCCAGGCTGAGTGTCCCTGTTGAAGGGTGGGCCGTCCCGGCTCCACTGGTCTGCTGAGGCCGACCTGGACTTCAGCAGACTGCGGGGTCTGTTCACCTCAGCCCCGGTACTGGCCCACCCTGATCCATCACTACCGTTCGTAGTGGAGGTGGATGCGTCCGAGGTAGGGATAGGCGCTGTCCTGTCCCAACGCTCGGGCACGCCACCCAAGCTCCGCCCCTGTGCCTTCTTCTCTAAGAAGCTCAGCCCGGCGGAGCAAAACTATGACGTTAGTGATCGGGAGCTGTTGGCTGATGTCCGAGCCTTGACCGTGTGTAGGCATTGGCTCAAAGGGGCGAAACACCCTTTCCTCGTCTGGATGGACCACCATAACCTGGAGTACATCCGGGCAGTGAGGAGGCTGAATCCTCACCAGGCCAGGTGGGCCCTATTCCTCACCCAGTTCGATTTTACACTGTCATACATCCCGGGTACGAAGAACGTGAAGGCAGACACATTGTCACGGCTGCATGACACAGAGGAGAGGCCCAGAGACAACACCCCCATACTCCCGGCCTCCTGCATTGTGGCGCCGGTAGTATGGGCGATGGACGCGGATATAGCGCAGGCATTACGCACAGATCCATCTCCACCGCAGTGTCCAGCTGGGCTGCAGTACGTGCCTGCGCTTATCCATGATCGTCTGATCTCCTGGGCACACACAACATCCTCCTCTGGTAATCCAGGTATCGGTCGTACAATGCGCTGCCTGACCGAGAAGTACTGGTGGCCTACCTTGGTGAAGGACGTGAGGGTGTATGTCTCCTCCTGCTCGGTGTGCGCCCAGAGTAAGGCACCTAGGCACCTCCCAGCGGGTAAGTTACAACCTTTACCAGTTACAACGAGCATGGTCTCACATAAGTGTTGATTTCCTCACTGATCTTCCCCTCTCCCAAGGTAGCACCACCATCCTGGTCGCTGTGGACCGCTTTTCCAAGGCCTGCCGCCTCCTTCCTCTGCCCGGTCTCCCCACGGCCCTGCAAACTGCGGAGGCGCTGTTTACACACGTCTTCCGGCACTACGGGGTGCCAGAGGACATAGTGTCTGACCGAGGTCCCCAGTTCACATCCAAGGTCTGGAAGGCGTTCATGGAGATGTGACAGGACCTGAGAACTCTAACACGGTAGCTGGAACCATTGACACAAATAATTGAATTCTGGTTGTATAGCCGCAAGCCCTTCTCAACAGTTCGGAAGCTCACCAGCCTTCTTCTAATCAGTGGCCAGTGTGTTTCTGTGTGGGCCAACTACAGGGTTCGGCGGCCCAATGTTCTCCTGCCAAAGTAGACAATTAGGCTCTGGACACGCACGGTTCAATACATGACAGTAATGAGCACGGTGAAGGGGCTGAAGGATGTTCCCTTTGTGCCTGGGAACGAACCCCAATCTGGGTCATTGAAAGGCGTGAAACAGACCATCATTATTTATCAGCCATCATGCCGGGGGGGGGGGGGGGGGGGGTCATCAGAAACTGATCCCGGAGCTGTAATTACATGATAAATGTCTGTATAACACATTTCCCCTGTTTCCACAGCACCCGAGAGACTGGGGATACTAGAGAGAGGGAGAGAGAGAGAGAGAGCGAGAGACTAACCTGGTAAAATTAAAGGTAAAATTAAAAACACATTTTAAAAAAGAGCATGAGGTAAAACAGCTAGTGATGCTCTTTTGGAAATCCATGATCCATAGCGACATAAAAACATTCCCCCAATTTCAGATGAGTACAGACCAAATAAATCAAAGAAATGTCTCTATAATGTTCCTCCATGCCAGAACCCCCTGAGGTCCCAGTGTGTCTCTATAATGTTCCTCCATGCCAGAACCCCCTGAGGTCCCAGTGTGTCTCTATAATGTTCCTCCATGCCAGAACCCCCTGAGGTCCCAGTGTGTTCTCTATAAAGTTCCTCCATGCCAGAACCCCCTGAGGTCCCAGTGTGTCTCTATAATGTTCCTCCATGCCATAACCCCCTGAGGTCCCAGTGTGTCTCTATAATGTTCCTCCAAGCCAGAACCCCCTGAGGTCCCAGTGTGTCTCTATAATGTTCCTCCATGCCAGAACCCCCTGAGGTCCCAGTGTGTCTCTATAATGTTCCTCCATGCCAGAACCCCCTGAGGTCCCAGTGTGTCTCTATAATGTTCCTCCATGCCAGAACCCCCTGAGGTCCCAGTGTGTCTCTATAATGTTCCTCCATGCCAGAACCCCCTGAGGTCCCAGTGTGTCTCTATAATGTTCCTCCAAGCCAGAACCCCCTGAGGTCCCAGTGTGTTCTCTATAATGTTCCTCCATGCCAGAACCCCCTGAGGTCCCAGTGTGTTCTCTATAATGTTCCTCCATGCCAGAACCCCCTGAGGTCCCAGTGTGTCTCTATAATGTTCCTCCATGCCAGAACCCCCTGAGGTCCCAGTGTGTCTCTATAATGTTCCTCCATGCCAGAACCCCCTGAGGTCCCAGTGTGTCTCTATAATGTTCCTCCAAGCCAGAACCCCCTGAGGTCCCAGTGTGTTCTCTATAATGTTCCTCCATGCCAGAACCCCCTGAGGTCCCAGTGTGTTCTCTATAATGTTCCTCCATGCCAGAACCCCCTGAGGTCCCAGTGTGTCTCTATAATGTTCCTCCATGCCAGAACCCCCTGAGGTCCCAGTGTGTCTCTATAATGTTCCTCCATGCCAGAACCCCCTGAGGTCCCAGTGTGTCTCTATAATGTTCCTCCATGCCAGAACCCCCTGAGGTCCCAGTGTGTCTCTATAATGTTCCTCCATGCCAGA